>NC_069138.1:20931442-21215853 GCF_026914265.1 Mya arenaria
GGCTCGTCAACGAGAATATAAAGACTAATATCGTCTGCAAATAGCCTAACATTACTTCCAATGTTGACAACAATGTCGTTTATAAATATCAAAAATAGGAGGGGACCTAGAATAGAACCTTGGGGTACACCAGCCTTAAGAAAGACCCAACTAGATATGGAGCCAGGGAGAACTACACGTTGTCTACGTTTGCTAAGATAGTCACTAAACCACGAAAGTAAATTGCCATCGACACCAGTTTCTAGCTTCACAATCAAGCCCTTGTGCCAAACTTTATCAACTGCCTTACTGATATCAATGAATACTGCTCTAACCTCTAGGCCAACATCTTATGCCTTACAAAATGTGTTGTAAAGGTATGCAAGCTGATTAACAGTAGAATCGCCTGGCCGAAAGCCTGACTGGAATGGGGTAAAAAAGTTATGTCACGAAGGTGGTTAAAGCAGTGTTTATATATTGCCCTTTCAAACACCTTTTCCATTGTATTAAGTAGGGAGATAGGACGATAGTTAACAGGAAGAATGGAATCACCCTTTTTGAAAACTGCACACACATTAGCATCTTTCTACGGTTTTGGAAATCTACCGATTGAGAGAGACATATTAAATAGGGAGCACAACAGGCGAGCTAACGAGTGAGAACATTCTTTTAGGATTCGATTGCTTATGCCATCTGGTCCTGAAGCTTTATTAACAGGCAATGATGATATAATGTCAGTTATCTCATTTGGTAGCACTGTGATATTGTCAATTTTGCGGTTACTGTTATGATTACTAGCTTGCGGAACAATGTGGCCGGTATCATCTAATAAAGATGGATTTTTAAAGTGGGTATTGAGAATTTCAGCTTTACTAGCGTCATCTAGGTAGAGTTCGCCATCAGAGAGATCTTTGATTGCATTAATGTTTGGCCTTGGTTGAGGATTAACAAACGACTTCAGAACTGTCCACCACCCTTTAGACTGAGAAGACCCTGAGCAAATTATTTCTGAGAGATTAGAATAATATGTTTCTTTTGCGTCCCAAAGTTGTTTCGTTCCGACGTTTACGAAATTTACCCCATAGTTGGGTTGAGTTTGTATTTTTAGCCTGACTATAGTAACGTTTACGTTTGCGAATAAGATTTTTTACATGTAAAGTCATCCAGGGTACGTCATCTGGTCGAATAACGACTGTTTTAGTCGGGATACATCTTTTTGCGTTAGTCAAAATGGCATTGGTAATATTGTCAGTGTATATATTGATATTCAAATTAGAAAGAGAGTCCCAATCAGTTCCCTCGAGAAGATCACGCAACTCATCGTAATTACCCCTATCGTAATACCATACTTCTCTCGAGAAAGAGGAAGACTTACATTTTGCAAACTTAAGAATGCCAAAGATTGGGCAATGGTAGCGAATGTTTGATGGAAGAAAAGGATCTCCAACACCCGATGTTATTAAACTATTAGAGTTAACAATGAAAATCAGATCTAGTGTTGATGAGGTACTTTCAGTAAAGTAACTTGGCTCTGTTATCACCTGCGATAGACCATATAGTGAACATAAAGTTTGAACACGTCTAGAGTAACTTATATTGCTGGTGTTGTAGTTAAAGTCACCAATGATGATTATATCACTTATTCCTGTATCAAAGGCAAGTCCCACAGAATTTTCTATAGAATCGCAAAATGCGGCAGAGGAGTTAGGGGGTCTGTAAAATGTACCAAATAATAACCTTTTACGGTTCTTTAGTGTAATCTCGACCCATACGCATTCGAGACATTGGAGCTCTAAATCAGGACGACGTGAAAAATGAATCAAATCTTTGACGAAGATACAAACACCACCATGACTGTCTCCTTGTCTATCGCGTGACTCAACCGCGTGATAACCATTAAAGGATATATCTTCGCAGGAAATTGAATCATTAAGCCATGTTTCAGTAAAAGCTATTATATCAAACCCACTCAGTTCCGAGAAAAGTATATCTAATTTGCTTTGTAGGCTTTGTACATTGTAATGGATAAATGAAACATGGTGTTGTGACAAGAGAAGTTTGATAACTCTGAGCTTGACTCTGATGTTAGTGAAACTAAATCAGGGCCAGGATTGGGGTGAATATCACCAGATAATAAAATAAGCTCAACAATCCAACATTCAACTCCAATTGAAGCAAATATTGAAAAGACGAGCACAAACCATCACCCATTATAGCGGCATTTAATTGCGTTGGAACGGATTTTTTACCAGTGATTGGTATTGGGTGCGGAGCAAGGTATGATTTAAGAGAAATCACAGCTAACACACTGCACATGATTGGAATTGAAAATATAAAAAATGTTACTGTTTTTCCATCTTCCCCTGACGTTTAATTGTGTCAAACCAGCGGCCGGGGTCATATTACAAGATGTTTTCATGAAATAGAGTGTATAAGAAACAAGAACAAAATGACCGCCGGTAACTTGCGATTGACGACAATAAATGTCACTGGTATGTACCCACAAACTTTCATGAAGCGAATAGCATGCAAATTTGAGAACAATTAGAATAGAAAGAAGAAAGAAGAAATCTTGATTAGAATATGAAACATGCTATTGTTATCAAGAGAGAATGTGTAGGAAATGGAGATGGAGGGTTACAATAAAATCAATTTCAATATGTGATGTAGTAATACAAATAGGTATTAAATTGCCGTTTCAAAATATTCGTACATTATTATTAAATAATAATTTCGGTAGAACTATGCAACTATCCATAAAATCAATTGATCCAATTAAAATACAGACAGGTATTGTTAATATTGTTCATATTACACACTACCAATAAAGCCATTTTAACTTCAAAGTTTGTTAACTATTACCCAAGCATTCTATGCCCAAATTTAACATTGATATAGGCATAGCCTAATATAATTATCTTCTGTAGTCCGTTGAACTATACAGTTGGGTACACAACTCGATTAAGCAAATAAGTAATGCAATAATCTTAATAAATATTAAACAGCACTAATATATATTTTGGTTACTTCTTAGACTGGTAATTATTATACAAGGAATGAAAATAATAAATTAACATTGATAAAGGTATTAACGCATCAATATTATCAAATGTATGCAGTGATGACAAAACACTTTTAGACGAATAATAATGCAGTCAGATATCGTTATATTAAATAGTAAGTACTACTGGTGTAAACTTTTAACTTCGAAAAGAAATAACTTTTACACGAGCAATGAATGCACATTATTACCATTACGTAGGCTTAACTTCAACTAAATTGGTCATATGTATACCGACTTTTCTATTATGAGAACAATTATGTTTCGGACCAGAAATAGAGGTACAAGAAAGATAAAACCTGTAAAAAGCCAAACAATTGGCCAGTTGAATATCAGTATAATTAGTGAATAATAAGTTATCTTTTAGCTATAGGTAACAATTATTTCTTAATTCAAATTAAAAGAAGAAAAATCTGTTTAAGAAACATTATGATCTAGATTGCGGTAGTCAAACAAAATATAATAACCTGTGATTATCAGTTTTATATAGTATAGTCAATGGGGGAATTAAGTGCGGTATTAAATACAGTACATGGTGAATAAACACAGGTGTGGTATTAATAAAGGACAATGATAAATAGCTTTAATTCCTAGGTAATAGATTGACAGGTGTAAAATATCAATATAGTTTAAAGTGAGATTAATCTACACTGATCAACAAAGATTGCGTACCACGAAAGTTTACTGGACATTGCTATTAAGCACCTATGAGTATGACCTCTGAGAAGTCGGCGATGTCCGTGGTACTGTTACCGACTGGAAGTTGTCAAGTTCGCGTGCCTTTGTAACCCTTTGCAGGTGCATGTCATTATATCTGATCAAGATGACTCCATCAGAGGTCCAGTTTATATTGCCCTTTCGCACTAAAGATCGGGCAAAGTAGAACACGTCACTCCGCGCTTTGCAAAGGTCTTCATTTACAAACACCTTCTTGGCATGGCCTGTGAACGTACTGAGTACAGTTTCTGTTTCGCACGGAACGACGTAAATTTTACAATGATATCACGAGGCTTGGCCGGATCATTACGGCGTGGACGACCAACACGATGGGAACGGTCGATTTCATCTAGCAATACTGTACTCCCCAAGCCAGACACAAGTTTAGTAACGATATCGTCTGTACTTTCGCCTTCCCGCTCATGAATACCAGATTCGTAGGCTATTACGTCTACTGTATTGTTCGAGGTGTTCTAGGCGATCATCAGATTTTTCAAGAACACTGATGCGAGCTTTAAGATGAGCATTTTCAGTCTTCAGCGAGTCAATCTCGTCTGATAATCTCAAATTTATTCCCTCGATAAATTTAGGGATCAGTGCATCGACAGCATTATTGATAGAGCTTTGAATCTCAACAGTGAATAGTGACTTTAGTTGTAGCGATATCGCCGTAACATCGTCTTTCGACAACTGTACGTTTGTTACACTTGCAGAATCAGGATGCTTTTCGGTAATTGAAGAAAATTCAATCGGGTCATCAGGTCTAGCTTTTTTGCTTTCAGCAGCCAAGTACTTATCAGATGGGGTGAGAGAAAGATCGCGCTTATTGCCCACTGGGGCTATAGGCGTTGAAGTTGTTGGAGATGATTTATCCATTTTTACATAATTTCAAAAAATTACCGAGATTGACTTTTAATGTTCAGCATTGCACAGACGAAATTTCAAAATAAAATACCTCGCTAGAAATATTCATCAAAGTTATCCATATGCATTAATTTCCTACCACAATATTTAAGAACTGTACATCACAAACACTGAACTATCCTTTATCTCCGTTACCATGACACAAATTTACTTTAAAACATCATAATTGAAGATTTTCACTAACACTAGAAATAACACGTCCGTCATCGCCGATATGCTTGACTGCTGTGCATAAGTTGAACATATATAGCTTGATTTTACATCAATACATTGGAACATATACATTTTTCTGAGTGAGAAAGAACAGCTGTATTTCATGAGTTGAAATATGTTTCGCACTTACATTGCAAAGAACAATTTATATTATTTTGCCGTAATTCAGAAAACAAGCCAAGTTGTTTGCGAATAAAAGGCCATTGCAGAAATGACTTCGTTTTGTTTGTGTCCCAGCCCTGTTCGCGCTGACGTTTAATTTAATTTGAGAGCGGGTTTGTTTTTAAACAGTACAAATTTCAATTTGAGTTCTTCAACTTTTTTAAGTAGTGAAAAATCATTTTTGATTTATATATAAACCAATATAAAATAATAAACTAACGAACCCTTTGATATATTTGTTTTGATGTCCAAACTGGAATTTCGTATTTAAAGAATACGTATATAGATGCCTGGTAACCCCAAGTGACTTTTATCAATTTTGACTGACTTAATTTAGGAGGTAACTACAACATTTATTGACGTAATTGTTTGAAAGAACCTCGGACATTATCCATTTGAATATTGCTGCCGTACATATGCCAAACGTCCACAATTGTAAGCTTTGCTTAATTGTGTTAAACACATGAAGAGTTTTCAATGGGAGTGGAAACTCTTTCATGTAAAAATAATTTGTCTTCATTTTTATTTACTGTTAACATTAGAAACGTACCGAGATTATATCTATCAAAAGTTTAAACAAGTCATTGGAAGCTTAGGAAGTCATAAGTGGCTATGGTAAGTAGAATTTGCATGGGAAGAAATCCATAGCTAAAGTAGCCAATATAAGAAGAAAATGGTTTAAAAAGAAGTCATTTGTTGTTACTTCGGTTATAATAAAAATCGCTAAGAAAGTCATTTGTTTTTAAGTACGTAACTACTTTTTCCGGAATGTATTGATTGGCATCGATGGAGGAAGTTGGTAAAAAACTTATAATTGGCTGCGGAAGTTTTTTTCAACTTTTGATGTAGGCAGTTGCTTAGACTAAGTAATTGATTCTGAGGAAGTCAGTGGTTGATAGGAACGTCAAAAAGTCAAAAGGAAAGTCATGGGTTTTAAAGAAAATAAATCTATGAAATCGGTTGAAGTAATGGTTAAGTAAGTAAATGGTTTCTCAGAAAGTAAGTTATTGCTTGGGTAATGTCTGACTGCTGATAAAACCCCATTTTTTGCGTATAACTTATTAGTTGCAATGAATATAGGACGTTGCTAGGTTGTCCTTTGTAACTAAGAATGTCATTGGTTGCCAAGCAAGTCACATGTAGCTAAGGAAATCATTGGTGGCTAATGGAGTCAATTAAAACTAAGGGTGTCATTGCTTTAAAAGGAAGTCATTGGTTGCTATAAGTGAATATAGTGTAAAGGGTATTCACAACTTGATCATTGGTTGTTAAGAAAGCAATTATCTGCTAAGATCAATGAAAGATATGGATGAAGGTAATTGTTAAAAAGTAACTGGTTGCTTAGGATGTCTTAGGTTGTAAAGAAAGGTTTTGTTTTCTAAGAATACCATTGAAAACTAAGGATACACGAAGAATCATCTGATTGCTAAGATAGTTATTGGTTGCTTAATATGTCAGCATATGAGTTGATCTAGAAGCCTGGTTTTGAAACCTGATTACCAAGTTTCAAACTCTACCTTAAGATCATCAAGAATAACATTCTGATCAATTTCCATAAACATATGGTTATAAATGTGACCTCTAGAGTGTTAACATGCTTTTCCTTAAATTTGACCTGGTGACCTAGTTTTTAACCGCACATGACCTAGAATCAAACTTGGCCTTGAACTAATCACTATAAACATTCTGACTAAGTTTCATGCACAAACATTCATAAATGTGACCTCTAGAGTGCTAACAAGCTTTTCCTATGATTTGACCTAATGACCTAGTTTTTGACTGCACATGACCCAGATTTAAACTTGACTTAGAGATTATAAATATAAACATTTCACTTTCATGAAGAAACATTTATAAATGTGACCTCTAGATTGTTAACAAGCTTTTCCTTTAATTTGACCTGTTGACCTAGTTTTGTAGAGCACATAACCTAGAGATAATCTAAATAAACATTCTGACTATCTTTCATGAAGATACAGTCATAAATGTGACCTCTAGAGAATTAACAAGCTTTTCCTTCAATTTGACCTTGCGACATAGTTTTTGACCGCATATGACCTAGATTTAAACTTGACCTAGGAATTATTAATATTAACATTCTGACCAAGTTTTCTGAAGATACAGTCATAAATGTGACCTCTATAGTGTTAACAACCTTTTCCTTTAACTTGACTTGATGACATAGTTTTTAACCCCAGATGACTTAATATCGAACTATTCCAAGATTTTATTAAAGGTAACATTCTGACCAAGTTTCATTAAGAGTGTACCCAAATTGTGACCTCTAGAGTGATAACAGTCAAATTGTTGACGATGGACGACGACGGACGACGGACACAGGTTGATCACAATAGTTCACCTTGAGCACTTCGTGCTCAGGTGAGCTAAAATATATGGATAACATGGACTGATCGTTTTTCTTTGAACTTATCGCTTCCATATTTGCTATTGTTTAATACAAACGCACTAGGATTTATTATCCAATCATTCAAAGAAAAGTCTATTGAAGTCATATGCTTATGGTATAACTAGTGACGGATACAAAGTCTTAAATATCTATAGTAAATAGTTATCATATATCTTTTTAACTTTTTATACTTCGTTGCATTTAAATAAATGTTATCAACGTATAAAGTGTACTTTAAAATCCATTGTAAACCCATTGTTTACTTACCATCTGCATTACTAATCGCCATTTCTGAAACATAACATTATATATTGATAAAGATATTCAAATATCATTATTTTTTATCAAATTATCAACAAACAATTTCAAGACAGAACATTGTGAACATATATCTTGCAGTGGTAAGAATATTTCATAGAAATATACTTTTTTTAAACTATTTTCAAAACATTTCGAGGAGTTTTAATGCAAAAATCAATAATGTTCGACATAAAATTGTAATGCCCTTTTTGTTAAAACATGTTGGTTTGCAGACAAAAATAAAATAAAATAAAAATATTAAAGCCCATTTGTGTATATGGAAATTTAGTGTTTTTTTGTTTTTTATTCTAATGTTTTTAAGGTGTTTACTGACTCACTTTGTTTAAGGCTCAGAGTCAGTTCATTCCAAAGCTTAGGGCCAATAGTACTAAAACGTCTGTCACAGATGGTCTTTTTCTTATTTAAAGGCACAACGTAGCATCTTATTGAGGATTTTGAGGATCGCAGTGTGCGTTTTGAATTTTACTAGACAATAATCATTAAGGTATTGAGGGGTATTTCCAACAAAACAGTTGCACATATAAGTTAGGATCTTAAAATTAATTCGTGCCTTTATGGGTAACCAGTGCAGATCATATAATGACTGTTTTGAACTATTACGTCTAAAGCGGTTGAGAATAAATTTAGCACACATATTCTGGATACGTTGTAATTTGTGTAGTACACACTTAGCGACACCATACGGAATGACGTTACAATAATCTTAAGGTTTAAGATTGGATTTCATAGTATGGCTGTTAGTTAGTTGTTGTAATTGAAATAATCACCTTTAGAAACTTCTTATAAAAGTTGCATATTATCAAATGAGACGAATTTCCTTTCTATGAAGTCAAATATGTGTTCTATATACAATATCATTTATGCCATTACCTAGAATATATAGTTGTATTTTTGCATTTGATTTGAGTTGTTCCTTATGATTGATTTTCCTATATCATCTTATTCTTGGTTTTGTTTATGTATCCAAAGATTTAATGATGCCATTAAAAATACGTTATGACAACATATGCCTTTCATCCAGTCTTTTATAATGTTACCACTTTTTTTATCTAATATATTAGTCAAGAATGTTTCCATTTACCATGATTATTTGCATCAATAAATCGTTTTTATCGTGTTTGCTTTTACAGCATCTAGAACTATTTTATTTCTTGGAAGTTTTAACCCGTTTTTCCTCGGGGATGATACAATTGTTCTTGCCTTATTTTATTAGGTAAATTATTCCATAAGAAGGTAAAAATATATTATCATTTTGTTTAGTCATAAATTACCTTGGTGGATTTGGTGCCACAGAAAATGGAAAAACTCATGTTGATAGTGAGAACCCTTTTACTACAGATACCTTTCAAAACAAGGTATTTAAGTATACGGCATTTTGTTCTTCAAATCACTATGACTGATGAATAAATATGTCATCAAGGCAATATAATGCAAACACGTTATGTTTGCATATGCAATCAAATCACTTGAAAATCAGATAGTTAACACTCCTTCAAGCTGCCATTTTGACTGTTTATGTTGTAATTGTCATTAAGGGATTATGCAATGAATATAATAAGTATAACAAGCTATTATAGTCATGACAATTACGAATACTTATATTTCTTTTCATACCATTACAATACAAGTATATCATGATTAAAGTTAACACTGATTACTATGTACATCAGCATTTTCAGAATAATAATAACGTTTCCTATATCCTGGAGGTTTCGTTTTGACTTAAAGATGCACTCTTACTCGCAAATAAGAAGTAGCAAAATTAATTTTGTGTTTAATTTGATAGAAAGGTGCAGAAAAAAACGGTATTTCTACAGTATGACAAGATAGTTGATAATCGTAATTCTTTCAGCAAACCAGTAATTTAACATGTGTGCGTTTTCAGCTACTAAATGTACGGTTACAAGCTTGTTATTATTAATTTATATGTTCCATTATTGCATTATTTTGTAAGTAATTAAGGCTTAATTTCTCAAATATCATGTTTCTTTGACACGTTTATGTATTGATTATAATTATAGTGTCACTTTACAAATATCTGTTACTTTTACAATGAAAGTTGTTAACGGGGCAATATATCTTTAAGAGGTGTGTCCAAAAAGTTCGTGAACACTTGAAAATAAGGACTATGACCGTCACAATACCAAAAAAACTAAATCAATATCATATATCTGGAAGTACTAATGGATTATTTGCATTAGAAATGCATCAGCATTTTTTTATCAGGCATATTTTGAATAATGTACAATCATGATTATTTTCACATATTTAAAAATACTTACCGAGTTTGTCTTTAATGTTTCCTAATCGTATTCTCTGTAGATGCACTGAAAAAAAAAACAGTTCGTTATGACACAATCATTCCATAACCTAAACTCTCTGGGTGGGCATCGGGACCCTTTATGAGGTAATGTAATTTTGCTATATTTTTTTCAAGCTATAAATCGTGACACTAATTAATAAAACTATATTACGATTGATTGATTAACTCGTGATAAGTATTTTGTGATTTTAGTGAATCAAGAAGCGAGTTTCACAATAAACTATGGAGACAAGGTTTAGTCAATATATTCGATCCATTCCTATAGAATCAAAGTCTTTGCTAAAATACTTCACATACAGCTTACAGTATATCTTATATATTTATATGTAGAGCAGTACATGAATGTGTTTATCATTTTCATAAAAAATGGCCTTTCATATTCATAGACTAGTTTTATATGTATTAAATACATTACTTGTAGTTTTGCAAGTTATCCTATATGTTAATATCTCATTACATCGTTTATTTAAGAATGTTTTGTTGATGCAAGAACATACATAAATTAAAATCTAAATGACTGTTAATTATTTTATATGAATATGAATAAAATAAACCATACAAACACGTAAAGTTTATTATCTTAAATGTTTTGGCTTAAGGCCATCATCAGTAGATAAAAAAACAAACTATATAAAAAGGCAGTAACGTTAACGTCATATAATATATGCAGCCTTATCGATATATACTCTAAAGCTGACATCTTTTACGGATAGTTTTGAATTAAATTAACGTTTGTGTCCCTTTGTTCTTTGAAAAATATGGTTCACTTTAAATGTTGGTTCAGTATATTGCCAGTTACTAGTATGTTCATGCTTTGTATAGGACCTACTGTCACGTACATATACTAAATAGTTCATCCCCTTATTTGCTTACTACATATTTTGTAATCGCATGTCGAACATGCAACGTCTTGGCTTATCCAAACACAAAACGTTCTAAATGAACTAAAAGTAATTTGTCTATTACACCAAAAAATAGGAGAGCATAGGCACTCGTATTTAAGTACTACTAATACTGAGTATGCCTGTAAATAAAGAACTATCGGGGTCCATAAAGCTTCCAACATGCTTTTTACAAATGTTGTTTTTTGGTTATTTCATAATTTTTCAATAGCAATACTCAACCTTTCAGGTTTAAACACAACATATTTACCCCTCTTATAAACTACCTACAAAATCTTATTGAAAATAAAGCCGTTCTGTGAGTGTCAACTGCACATCAGTGTACATCTTCGGTCTATAAAGGAATCAAGAGAAACTTTCAGGTAGGTAATCATTGGTTCAGAGAAGGTTAAAATCCGTTTGCAATCAAAATGAAAACCCTTTCGACGATACTAATATCATGGTGTCTTCTTGGTAAAATCCTTTGTAATAAAGAAGTAAGTTGATAAAATAATCAATTTTGCTAATAAAAAAAACATACAAACACAGTGGTCCCAAAAGACAACCATCAATTAATGATTGTTACTGTTAATTTAAAACAGTTTTACAGTTGAAGACAAACTTGCAATAAAAAACAAATAATATCCTCAATAAACGCTATGTTCAAGTATCTGAGGGCATCGCGTAAAAGGTCATATTTAGTTTATTCTAATCGTTACTCAGCTGTGATCGTAGAGTTAGCGCCTAACCTTTCATTAAGGATTGATTTATTTGGAAGTGGTCGGTTCCCCAATCATTATACCCACATGTTGTCAGTCATTTTTTGTTTAAAGTCAATAACCGCACGGTCCCTTTAAATTATAAACACAATCTGTAACGTGAGTGGGCCGACATTATCTCCAAATGGACGAAAATAAAACATGACATAACCTCAGTTGTATAGCATGCGTAATCTTATCAGCTGAAGTATTAATATCAATATTGCAATATTGGGAACCCAGATCATAAATGTTCAGATATGTACATGCAAGCATGATCGTCTACTTAAGATTGCAAATTCTATTGAAGATAATTCCGTTAAAATATGATTTCGTCATATGTGCTAATCTTTTAACACAATATAACATAACAACAACACAAGAATGGCATGAACTGTCATATGTAGTACGTTTGCTAAATATATAATAGTTCACGACCGCAAACGCTTTGTCTTGTTGTGGTTTTGTGAGTCTTAATGATAATTGCCAATCGCTAATTGGAAAACGGCTTATGCCAAACATTGCAAAAAACATATGTTCATAGGCCTGGCCAATCTTAAAATCCATATCAAAAGGCTCCAGATTTTTTATAGCCAAAAACAGGATTCGGAAATGGCCCATATTTGTAAACCGGTTCAATACTAGTGATTACTTGTAATAATAATTTTAGAGATTTAACTGCCCATGTTGTGAAGGTAACCCATGTATTTATCTATGTTCATTAATTTTCTTATTTAACATCAGAAAATTAATGCGCAAAAAGTCTCCATAATCAACATCTTTGACTACAATTTGTCAGATAGATAAACGTTCTACATCAGATGTAAACTCGGAAAAACATGAAGCTTAATACTTAAGACGTATTGGTTTCACTATGTTAAAGTATTTTATTTTATTTTTTTTTTTTTTTAAATTTGCTTCATCCTGTATTCAAATCAGTTAAACTTAAATTACTACAACTTGTGTGAGGCAAAACGCATTGTTCATTTGTGTTTCCATTATAAAAGTTAACAAAATGTTCCATAGTGGAAGTTTCTCTTACCTAGGTTACTTTTGATCATAACTGAAATGTTCTTGGTAATATATTTTCTTCAACTACAAAAATGTTATCCTAAAACAACTATTAAAAGAGATATATATTTATTGAAAAAAGAAAAGCGAGTACGCACCTCAGGAAAATACGTTTTTCCTCTTCCAGACTTAACTTCTTAACAATCCAACTTCACTTTCCGAGTGTTACAAGATGATCTAAGATCTATTTATATCAAATTACAAATCCCAAACATATTAAAAATAGAGCCAGCTATACGGAAATTCCAAAGGCTCTAAATATAGCTTGTGGGGGATCGAGCAAGTTTGTATTGCACTCTCGAGATAAAGGGGGATATCGGAACCTTTGGTTATACTTCTTTATCTAATGAAAGCAATGTAAACATAAATTTAAGGCTTTGAGAAACTAGACTTATGGCCATAATTCGGCACACTTTGTAAGGATCTGAGTACATTAATTTGTGGATTGACTGGTTTCAAAGCCATTGGCAATAAGCTCAATCCATTGATAAAGTTTAAGGGCCACAAATATCTGTATAAGTGATGATTAAAACACATGTTCCTTATTCCTGGAAGCAATAGGGATATTTGCATTTAACCATCTCTGCTTTGATTTATAGTTCGTGCAACATAAAAGCATAGTTAATAACAGTTTATGCTTTCTTTGTTAATAAAAGCGCTTTACAGCGAACAAATACAATACAATATTATTTTTAAATAAACATTGCATTCTTTATATTTGAACACTCTTTCGCGCATCATTGCTTGACTAAATTTGTAATAAACAATTGGTGTCCATTTAAGTAGATTAAAACAAATACGTATGTACAACACTATTGATTTTTATAATGTTTTGATAACTTTTTGTTTACAAAAAAACAATGTACATAAATGTTATCGTCATGGACATGAATTATGTTTTTATAGTTATTGACTATTTATTGGTATCCTTAGTTTGGGTTTATATTAAACAAATACTTCTGTTTTCATCAAGATGTTATCAAGATAGACCTGAATAATACCATGATGTCAACCCGCTAGAATGAATGAATTGCATGGGATCCCGTGTTGTTTTATCTCTGTTATCTCTGTGAAATTTATTACAAATGTGTTCATGAATATGATCTTCTAGTATCACTGCATTTAATGTCTTTCACATCTAATTGTGCAAATGGTTTATTAATCGATGATAATATGTGGGCAATTATCTTTAACTGACTGGACTTAACATTTTTAAGACAATTTATTTGCACAGGGCGGTCTCTAGAATACTAAATAAATTACAAGTATATGAATCGTAAGAGTATTGTTGTATGTATGTGTCTATCCATAATATGACTGTATTAATGATCATATTAACAAATATTGCTACCAGAAAGGGTCAATTGTGAGTAAGTTTATGCCATTTTAAATGTCTACGCATATCTACACTTTTCCTTTGCGCAGTACTGAGTATTTAATAAATTCATACGCTAACCCGAAAAAGTAGCTCTTGTTTAACTCGTGTCAAAAGTAAAAAGCATAAAGTTGGCATTTTTGTTCATTCATTTTACGTTAGAGTTTAATTTGACGATCGCAGCCAAGGTACGCCTGTTTTATGTCTGTCAATCGCCAAAATTGAACAGTAACATATGCATAAAAATTAAGTAAGTCACTAAAAGCAGGAATGTTAAAATATCCAAGTTGATAGTGCTAAACATATATCTCTTTGTGACGAATATGTGATAGCTATTCAAGGATATTTTGCATTTCAAAAAGCAGATTTTAGAGTTGTGCTCGCTAATATTTTCAATGTAAATTGTTTAATTTCTTTACACTTTCAACCTGCATTGGCTACATCTATCCTCGGTCAAGTTGGATACATTGAATAGTAATTATGAAATAAGAGATATTAGAGTAATGTTGAAATTCAAAACCTTATAATATTTGAATGTTTGTCTAGTCAGCTAGGCTGTATACATCACAACGTGGCAAGATTATAAAATTGATTAACAAATGGTCATAATGGCAAGAGTGTTTACAAATCGTGATATTGCAAGTAAAGTTTAATATCTAAATTAATGTCACACGAATGTTTTCACATCAAGTCTTAAAACCGTTTTATGGGTTTTATTACAATGGGGATATGCAGCAGTCACGTGACTTTATGCATTGGTGTCTATTCTAGGAACTTAATCAGTCATACACAGAAATATCACATTTGCAGTATCTGCAATACAAACACATAGAACTAAAGAGGAGGATGTGTGGCAACATTCCACTTGGAGTTATCTCCTCTTTACAGATGGCCTCTTGAACATTGCAACATTGCAATAATACTGGAAAAGAACGTTGCACTTTTGACAGATAACAAGGAGGTGAGGCCATTTTGCTAAAATGAGAAATGCGTTTCTGTGAATGTCCTATCGATATATGCGATATTTATGTAATGCTATAATACCATACACTGAGCCGAGTGTTCAGAACTTTGTTAATGATAATCGGTTTTAACGACATTGTTGTAAGCTTGAAACATGACATTTTCGATGATGTGCTGATATATTTAAATATAAACATGTTCAGCTGAAATAGTTGTGTCATAGCTTGTCAGAGATACAGCAGATCATATGTGTACCAATTACTCTTCCAGGGCAGTCACGAGTTGTAAGGTTAGAATAATGTTACATCGGCCCACATATAACAAAAGAAGTGCGCAGCACATGCACACATCTACACCGTAAACTTAAGTTATACATCTACTGACCATCCTCGGCATGTATTTATATCACTGGGTGCCGAACACGCTACGGACATACATAGGAAGAATTTTACTCAATGTGTTTTACAGTCGAGTGTCAGAAAAAAAATATGTGAATATTCACGCGAAACCAAACTAATCCTCCAGATCATTAAAAAATAATGCTTATATATATATATATATATATATATATATATATATATATATATATATATATACTCTTAACGTATAAAATTATTGACATGTTTAATGCAAATAATAATGAAATATAAATAAGTTTACAAACAAAAATAGTTTGATGTGCAATATAACATGTAACATAATAGCAATACATAACATACAACAAATTTATATAACCGCAATTTCTATGTGAGTAACAAAATCCCTAATTTCACCCGTCAAAATGGAACGCAGTGAGAGTCTCTGCTAAAATGGTATGCGAAAAAAAACATTTCATTTTCAGCTCTTTTAAGAAAGCTGACAAAACTAGAGTTTAACACAGGACATTGTTTTTCTCTCAGCCAAGCTGTGCCATTACAATTTACAAAAAGGTGTCTGGCCAATTCAGAGACATGAGCTTTACATATTTTGCACGTATATAGTTTGAAGTACTGTGCGATTAAAACATTCACAGCACTGATTGCATGTTATTTCATCTCTACCGCCAACGGTTTGAAGGTGCAAGAAATCTCGAAATATCTTCATCACTTTGTGTTCTACCTTTTCATGCATTGGTATTAAACTGTTTAAGGTTTAAATGAACGATTTTCTCCCAGCTTCATATACTAGGGAATGTCGAGGTTCGGATATAAACCAGTAAGTAGTTGAATATATCATACTGAATAAGCAAACGAACAACACTTGGTAAAATCCCCGTTGATGCTAAATACACACAGATTAAGTATGTAATTAAATATTTTTCGCATTTAGTGTTCAGTTCGGAAGGGTGCATAACATTGTTTGTATTAACGTTAGTTTGTGCCTATCTACCTCCTGCTCTAACGGGAAGCATCCTAGCAGTCTCAATGCCATATCAGTTTAGGTTCACGTTGGTAGATACTGAATACATTTAGCAGCTAATCTGATGTGTTTTAAAACTTCAGAATATCATGCCCTGATATGTCATGCCAGAGTTCAGCACCGTACAAGACTGTAGGTATACATACGTTTCTGACTTATTCGCTTATTGTTAGCGGGATAACGTCACCAGTGGTCTTTTCCATTGCGAGGATTGAAAATATAAACGCACGTCCTTTTATTACTCGCTCGTCTATTGCTTTGGTGCATTTAAGTGTACTTTCAAGTTTGATACACACGTACTGTGCTGTTCCTGTGCTGTTTATGTTCAATGCCGAACTTAATATTTTTTGCATTATTGTGTTTGTTAGAACTAAAAAAAATGCATTGCGTTTGTTTAAATTGAAGTCATATCCCAACGTATTAACATATTTTTCACAACATTCAATTGCTTTTCTACTGCTGTTTTAGTTCCACAAAGCAGTGTTAAGTCGTCTGCAAATGTAGGATAACCGCAATGAATACTGTTGTTAAGGGTAAGATCGTTGCCGGTAGTTTCTAGTTTGTTATAACTCCAAGTGGATACTACACCCCTTACCGGATACCTTGCTGTACATCTAAGGGGATCGAGGCTATCACATATACCAACACGTTTCAATGTAAGATTAAAAACGTTCCATTCTTCCCATTTTTTATTTGTATAATTATTGCAATGGGTTGTACATTTTCAAAAGCTCAGGCTGTGTCAAGTAGGGCAGCACAGACGTTGGACCCTAGTTCGAATCTCTCGTAGATCGATTCTTGTAGGTTGAATTCGAAGACAGCAGCGATTGAGCCGAAGTGTTTCTATTAGGCGTTTCGTTGTTTCTTTGGGAAGTGTACAATATGAAAAGAACGCCAGTGAGACAATCGTTTGTGTATCAGGTGCTCAAATAGTTTGTATATAACTTGTATTAATGTTATGTGCCTTTAACATAGCTATACGATTTACAATGATGATTAACTGTTATTATGTGTCTGATAGTTTTAAAGATGGAATTATATTTCCAATACACAAAGAAGGAAGACCTTAAACAAATTCCAGTAGTTATGTATCTGTAAAAAACTTTGCCACCATGTTTTAAATGTTCATAATTATGTGATACCCTCATAACCTGGTGCTTCTCGTAGTTTCAGAACCCGAACGGTCTAATTTTACATCTGATAATTGTTCTGCTTTCATTCGACCAGGGTCACGGCTCCGATCTCCATATGCTATGAACTCGCCAACACTACCCCATAAGGAACCAAAAAAATAATTGTTACAATGTGGTTTCCTCTTTGGAAAAAATGAATTCTAAAGTTCCTTCCGAACTCACGCGCTATATTGTAAGGTTTGCGTTCAGTTCTTGTTTCCGATTGTATTTCATTGCTTGGATATCAGCGACTGCCTTTATGCTTGCGAGTTAGTTTCAAGAACAGTTTCATGTCACAGTTGGCAGCCGAGTTTAATTCTTCAAAATGTTTTTCGTTGATAAACGCTCGTTTTGCTGTTTGGTACTGCTTGAAGGAAACATTACCATTACCTCTTGGTTTGCCCTGCGATATTCACTTCTAGATGCAGATATGCTGTTCCTTATGCGCTTGTTTGACTTCTTCGTTCCAATATGGTTTAATATTCTTATTGTATTAACTCTAGCAAAAAAAAATCTCATCAGCGCTTATAATGCTGTTCGCTAAATGGTCATATAATTTATCTATGATGCGTTTATCATGACATATGCTATTAAGATCTATTGCAAAATGGAGAATTTTTAGTTTCCCCCTATATATGTCACACTGGTATCTGAGCATTTCTTCCATGCGATAAATGGCTTTTCGAGTTATGCATTTACAAACAATGGTATACTACAATGAGAAACAATAGGCAAGTGATCAGATACATCATCATCTATATATAACAATATATAAAGTTCTAAATTTGTTTGCGATTTGCTTACAATGACATAGTCAAGAGTGTTTTGTGGGTTTAAAGGTATACGGTTATCCAGTGGTTTTTCGGTTTGTTAAGCGGTTTTTTACTAACAACGTCAAGGAAACAATGCGTCATTTTGTCACAACTATTTCCCTGCACGTTTATAACACTAAAAATCATTATGAACCCTTAAGACAATATATGTCATATAAGCTTTGAAGTTCATCGACACACTCTTTTTAAGCGTCATAATCATAATTCGCCGACGGTTAGTATTCACTAAATATGAAAGTACTTGCAAGTGTATTATTTACATTTGACAATTGACCAGTTATGCGGGTGAAATATATTATATTAAGCAATGTATTTAATAATAATGATATTTTTTTAGGAATGCAACGTGTTTCTAAATCCATCACAGGTCGGCTACAGTTTATATTCGCGTCTCCAAGCAATGTCAATGTCGAATGATTCAAGTAAATGGCTAAGGGATCTCGCTGTAGACATAGCGCCACGGACGTTCCAGGTGAGAATATTACTATGTGGTGATGCCGGTGTATCCATTACTAAGTTTGTAACGCATAGTGACGCTATGCCTTTATAATCAATTTTCTTTATTTTTATATATATTGTATTGTCTCCATTGAATACGATCTGCCACGCCGTCTGCGAATATCATTTCCGGCAATATATTTTACGTGGCAAAAAGCGTCTATATTCAATCATTTCGTAATCTATTTAGTTAGTTTTGCAGCTAAGTCCCCGCGATGGGGGTCCATCAGTCTTGCTGAATCGGGTGTAATTCCGTTGTCATTTAAGAAATTTAGGATACCGGCTTTGTTTGAGCTCCTTGATATCCCGCAAACGTTATAGCGTTGTGTACGTCGCGGACGTGCGCTTTCGAATACCGCTTCTTCGGGTTCTTTGCCATACCGTCCTTTTGTGTTCGAGCCTGCAACTGTTGGTTCACTTCTGAAGATTTTACCAACGCAGGCGTTTTCCAATGGTCGTTGTTTGCCAGTGATGTTACCTACAGGTATATTTGGAACCTGAAATGTATTTCTGATGTGTCGAATATCATAATAATCATGTTGTTTATGAAGAGTTCCATTATAAAAGCCTCTATATACAAAAACAAGTTTTCTTATTTTGTATATGTTTTTGTGTCTATAGGTGTCTAATAAATGCCATTTAGCATCGATCATAATATTTCTGTTCCGATAGAAATCATTTTTAGTCAATTAACTGGTAAAACTGGTATTACATGTTTACAACACTACATACATATGTCGGTCAGTCTGTATACTGCTTGGTTATCGTTTAAAGGTTTATCCTCCAGGTTCTACCCAGTATATTATTGTAATTTTTTTTGTCATAAAACACGACTATCTTCATGGATTTGGTATATTTTTTGCATTTGACATTTAGATAATGGTAATTGTTTATATTGACACTTTTCGCTATCAGACATATTATAAATTAGAAACGTTCTCGAGAAGTCTTCTGCCTAATGTCAGGCAAACACAATTGATTTCTTTATTAAGTTATTGCAAACTTATTATTATCACAGGTCAAAACAGGTAAAAGAGCTTTAATAATTCCTAAGAATTACAAGATGATGAAGTACTACATTCCATAGCACACTATCTCATATGACGGTGATATATCCAATAACGTTAAGGGGCTAAAACCCGAGAACCTCTATGTGTAACATGGAATTACGTTATCAGAATCAGTATTGTAATATTTAATCTTGGCATAAAGGACAAAATTTGACCAATTGATGTTAATTAAAACATAAAAAAATCAATAAGACTATGGGATGAACGGTTGTTTGATACATGTATTCAACATTTTAACAAAGGTTTACTTTGATTATTTGAAACAATACAACTAAAGGGATCGTCCAATCGATCCCAATTCACAGACAGGTTTTCTGCATAATGCATTCCCTTTTTAAGCATATTTTACTAAAAAATAGAACCAACACAACAACAAAAAAAGTTAATTTCTTTTATTTTATAGCATTATTCCATCCAAAAGAGTCAAATATAAGAAAATGTTCAGTCGACCGAACAAATGAAAAACTAGAAATGTGTCTATAGGACACGGATGCCCCCACTTCGATTTTTTGTCACAGAAAATAAGCCATAATGATTATTCAGGATAATCTGCACATATAGGATAAGTTGAGTTGAGTTGGGTTTTACGGCATCACAAGACTGTATAGGTTATATGGCGCCATTCAGGCAGGAAAAAACTTGTTGGATCCACATTGGACACATACTTTTCAAGAATTAGATTGGAAACATATATTTTTGAAGTATTTTTGGCAAAAAAGGGCCGTAACTCCTAAATGACTAAAGCGATTTCCATGACTATCGAACTTGATCAAGATATTATGGTCACAAACATGTGTTTTAAGTTTGGTGAGGATTGGACGAACAGTTTTCAAGAATTAGATTGGAAACATATATTTTTGAAGTATTTTTGGCAAAAAAGGGCCGTAACTCCTAAATGACTAAAGCGATTTTCATGAATATCGAACTTGATCAAGATATTATGGTCACAAACATGTGTTTAAAGTTTGGTGAGGATTGGACAAACGGTTTTCAAGAATTAGATCGGAAACAATCTTCGGGACGTACGTACGTACAGACAGACAGACAGACGTACGTACGGACAAGGGCAACCCTATATGCCGCCACTTTGTGGGGGCATAAAAATAACAAGACAGAATTTAAACTATTCAAAACTATCAATTCACAAAATGTTCATTAATGATAACAAATTGAAAATAGTCAAATTAAAATCGAAACTTAAAATTGATGTGGTCAAAAAGTTCTTAAATTGAGAGTAAAATTTTTGATGTATCTAACAATTTGAAAATGGTTAAACTGAAATCGAAACTTGAAATTGATATAAAATGTTCGGTCGACCGAACAAAGTTTAGTGGTCTAAATGTATTTTTCAAATGTTTGATTGTCCAACCAAATTTCAAATCAAGAAGTTATAAACTTTAAGTATACAATATTCCAAAGAGAAAATGTTCAGACGTCCGAACAATTGAATGTGCTAAAATGCTTTACCATAAAAGCTAAAAACTTGACAAATAATGTCCAAAGAGAAAATGTTCGGTCGTCCAAACAATTGGATTTGCTAAAATGCTTTACCATAAAAGCTAAAAACTTGACAAATAATGTCCAAAGAGAAAATGTTCAGACGTCCGAACAATTGGATGTGCTAAAATGCTTTATCATAAAAGCTAAAAACTTCACAAATAATGTCCAAGAGAAAATGTTAGGTCGTCTGAACAATTGGATGTGGTCAAAATGCTTGAAAATTGCAAATAAGGATTTCGATGTAATTCACAATTTGAAAATGGTCAAACTAAAATCAAAACTTGAAATTGATACAAAATGTTCGGTCGTCCGAACAAAGCTAAGTGGTCAAATGTAAAACCATTGAAAAACAATATTCTAATTTTCAAAATGTTTGACTGACCTACCAAATTTCAAGCATAAAAATTATAAAGTTAACAATTTTTATAAGAGAAAATGTTCGGTCGTCCGAACAATTGGATGTGGCAAAATGCTTAACAATAAAAGCTAAAAACTAGACAAAAACTGTCCCAAGAGAAAATGTTCGGTCGTCCGAACAATTGGATGTGGTCAAAATGCTTAAAAATTCAGAATAAGAATTTTGATGTAATTAACAATTTGAAATTCAAAATGGTCAAACTAAAATTAAAACTTGAAAATGAAACAAAATGTTGGTCGACCGAACAAAGTTTAGTGGTCAAAATGTAAAGCTAATGAAAATCCATAATTATTTAATTTCAGTAGGTCTAACAAATTTGAAATCATTAAATTCAAAAGAAGACAAACAATGTCCAGACAGAAAATGTCCATAAACTATGGTCAAAATTTATACAAAAAATCAAAATTTGAAAATATAATGTTAGTATTACTTTCAATGTATCTTTGGCCTAAAAAAAAATTGTGTGGTTAGGGTTACATCCTTTTCAAAAATAGGTAGGGTAGGTAAGCTTTTTATATTTATTTTTTTATTAGGCTTTATATAAGAATGTCATTTTCATCATTGGAGAAAAGTGTTAAAGTTATCTCCTGTATATTAAGCATTTAAAGTTTTAAACTCTATATTTAAAAATCAGAATTATTTTTTTTTAAGTTTTTCATTATTTTTTTTCAAACTGACTATAAAAACGGTAGGGTCTGCACCTATTCCGTAGGTAGGGTCGGGTAACCCGAACCAAATATTTTTTTTTAGGCCTTATTTCACTCACTTTAACAGTCTTATAAATTCTATGAGTACAATCCTTTTTTAAATCTGGCTGGGTCATTATTTCACCTAAGTACAATAATATATATATGAAGAAATGGAGCATGATCTTTGGAATCATTAATTAAATACTCCTATTGGTTTTCATCAGAACTATGCCATGCTAAAAAATAATAGTATAAAAATGAATTAATCATTCCATCTAGATATATAACTTGAAGCACAAAATAATTCTCATCAGAACTGAGTTAATGATAAAAATTACCTGAACCTATCAACATTTATAAGTTTCACATTTCACAAAACATATTATGTTTGGAATCATCAATTAAATTCATCCAATAGTTCTCATCAGAAAATTGTAATGATAAATATAAAGTTAAAAAGATAAATTAATAATTCCATAGATACTACAGAGTCTGTTGCTCAAAATGAGCATATAACTTGAAGCACAAAATAATTCTCATCAGAACTGTGTTAATGATGAAAAATACCTAACATATCAACATTAAACAGTTTCACATTACACAAACATAGCATCAAGATTTCTTGTCTCTAACATAAATAGTTTAGGGATGCACAGAGAGACAAGGGCTTTCATAGAACTGATTGGCATCAGCAGCCTTCCAATGTGCATCAGTAGAAGATTTCGTATTAAAAAAGCAATGAATTCAAGCATTTCGATAACCAAAGACTTGAGTAGAAAAACAAAAATCATCAATAGACATAGCAGCCGCGACATAAATAACATGGAAAAACACATTTCATAAAATATTTTGAGCCAAGTGTGTTTTTTCTCCTCATCTGTCAATAGAATGGTAACAAATGTAGTTATTGATCTTGTTTTTGTTGGTAATTTCCTTTTTTGGGGGTTGACAACTGGAAGACTTGGTTGGCCTTGAGTCGGTTTTCGTTTTTGTATCACTTTTACATTCAGTTGTCTTTTTTCTTTTTCCATCAGAGATGCTATTTGTTCTGGCACAACTATTGGGGAAGTTTCTTGTAAATCACTCTGACGGGGGAGATTTGGAAGAATCCATTTTGGAGATGATTTGTATTTTTTCTGTTTTATGGTTTCATAAAAATTTTGCCAGTCAGCTATACTTGAGTCCTGAGAAAACATAAATTGATTGGAAGACACTAGTTTTTCATGATTTTCTATATTAATTTTATCAAACGAAGGAATTACTTCTGAAGGTTTCCAATTGGGTAAGGTATTTAAAAGATTTTGAGGAAATATTTTCCAAACATCATTATGATTGCCTTTGTAGTATCCTTTAACTGTGTCTTCAATGCGCTTGATCTTAAAATGAAGTGGATTGGTAATTTGCACAATTTTATTCAGATAAGGAGTGATCCATCCTCTAACATCAAAAAGAGATCTTATTTCCTCAGGTTTTTCAAGTACTTTCAAAAGACTTCCTACAGATTCAACATTTTTAGTCCGCAGTGAATCAGCAATTGAAGCAAATTTACTGTCGATGTCTTCATGTGTGTGTCCCACAGGTAGGAATGACAAATGCACCTGAAAAAAAGAAGCCTATTAAAATCGCTTTATTATAAATGTTTTTAAATATAAACATTTCATCCAAGAAAATATTTTCTTTGAAAAAGTGACCTATATAATTTGGAAAGATCTTTAAAAAATTCTTAAGGTTGACAGCAGATATTTTTTAATATTTCAAACTCAGAACATCTTTAATGATCTTGCACTTTGACTGTTGACCAATCAAGTCAAAGAAAATTCATTTTATCATGCAGAAAAATGTCATTTACAAGTTTTTATAGCATTGGCTATAATATTTACTGTATAAAAACAACATTCAATTTCAGTTTAACAAGCAAATTTGTTGAATTGATATCCCCCGCCTGATTGAGCTAAGTCAAGGAATGGAAATCAATAATTATTGTTGATGGAATATATATATATATATATATATATATATATATATGAGTTTGAGTTTGATTGCAACTGTTTGAAATAAAAAAAACATTGTACATAATGTAACATTTAGAATTGACCAAGAAACCTAGTTTATGACTCCATGTTACCCAGTTCCAAACTAATCTAAGATTTCATCAAGGCAAACGTTCTGATCAAGTTTTATGAAGATTGGTCCAGATATATTGCAAACAATATAGTCTCTAGGGTGTCCACAAGGTTTTTTTTAAGATTTGACCCAGTGACCTCTTTTTTGACCCCACATGACCTACTAGTTTCAAACTATTCCAAGAGTTCATTGAGGCATTCTGATTAAGTTTCGTGGACATCAGAGCAGATGTATTGCCTCTAGAGTGTTCCCAAGATTTCTGTAAGATATGACCTAGTGACCTAGTTTTTGACCCATATAACACACTTTTAAAACGCAGTCGAAATTTAACCCAAAAGAACATTCTGACTGTGTTTGAACTTAATCAGACCAATCACCACCATAAAATAGATCGTATGTGACCCAGTTTCAAATAAGTCCAAGATTTCATTAAGGAAAATATTCTGATTAAGTTAAGTTTTTGACCCCATGTGACCCAATTGTTTAAGTGATCCATATTTCATCAAGGGGTACATCATGACCAATTTCGAACATAACTTGACCAATCATTACCATGATATGGTTCCGGGCAAGATTTTTGAAAGATTTGACCTAGTGACTAATTTTCGATCATATGTGACCCAGTTTTATTTACTACCAAGACTTCATCAAGGAAAACATTCTGATAAAGTTTCATGAATATCTGACCATGTATAATGCCTCTAGTATGTTCCTCTAGTATGCCTCTAGTATATGTTCCAAAGATTTTTTGACCCCATGTGACCCACTTTTAAAATAGGTTGAGATATGATCAAGGGGAACATTCTGACCAAGTTTGAACATTTTCTGATCAATGCCTACCAAGATATGGTACTGGACGGACGGAATGACGGACGGACGGACAATGCCAAAACAATACCCCCCTCCCGAAATCTTCAATTCGGCGGGGGATAATAAAGCTAATGATTCTAAAAATGACGTTCAGAACCCTACTTGCCAAGGTCAACGACAATTCAACTGTTAGGATTATAGATGAAATTCTATTGGCCAAGGGTCAACTGACTACTTAACTTAAGTTTTATGGTCATGAAATGTTATTGGCTAGAGTCTGATACTACTTAACTTTTATGGTTCTAGGTGAAATACTATTTAGTTATTGTGCATCAAATATTTACAACACTTTTGCCTCTTCTTTCACTTAAACATACAAAATTGTCTTGGTCATATGACAATCCATTTAAAAGTTATCATGTTGACAAATATCTCATAAAACATATTTTTTTAACTTAAAAATGAAAATCAGCAATTTGATATTTTGTCAGCAGTCTTTAATAAATGGATTCCATGTTTTTTTGCATAAATTTGCATGTTCCAAGAAAAAACACCAAGAGATGTAATTCAAACGTTAGTCCCCCTGAGCGCCATTTTGAAAGAACATTTATTAACCCTGCTCAGATGAAGTATTATATTTGCTGATAAAAAATGTATCCTCTTAGCAGCAACGAATAAGTAAATATGACATAAACTTTAATGATAAATATGAGTTATGACCTTGAACTTTGACTCTAGGACTTCAAAATTCATAGTGGTTATCAACTAGTCACCCGAAACCTAAATGTCAAGTAAGAGGGCCATGGTTGCAGGCATTGTGGAGTTATTACCGAGACAAACTATTTGCCTTCGAGGTCACTTTTACCTTGACCTTTGATCTGATGACCCTTAAAATCAGAAAAGGGTCATCTACTAGTCAGACCCAACCATCCAGTCAAGTTTGAGGGCCATGGGTGCAGGCATCATAGGGTTATCACTTTTGTGAGAGCAGCTTTAACCTTTGGCATACTACTGAAATTTCATGGTCATATGTCAAAAAGTTTGAGGCCAAACACATGATTTAAGAGCTAAAAGCCCCCTCACAATTGTTTTTTCAAAAAAATGATGGTTGGTTTCAAGCATTACTTAAAAGACAGCATTACTTAAAAGACAGCTATTACCTCATTGAAAATTCTTTCTTTCACAAGGAGCTCGCAGAACCCAAGGACATACTGGTTTTTATTTTCCCTCACACAGTTGTCTGCTTGAAGATAAATGGTGGGTGGCAATCTATTGCTCTGGAAATAAGTTTGGATAACATACACTATACTAAAAGATTTTCAAAGCTCTCAAATAGTCATGTAGTGTAATGCTACCCTGCCCACTATTGATGAATTTAAATGAATCAACATGGCTTGAAGGAACTTAATAATGGGTAGTTTTTTCTGTTGGTTGCAATGGCAACCAGATTTTCATGTGTCCTTTTATTTAAAGGAATTAGCAAGAGTACCATCCAAGATACATTCCTGTTATATTTGGTTGCAGGTTTAGAAAGTTGTTTGAAGGATAATATGGTAGGACAGTCACAAAAGCTCACCATTCCTTCAAACAGCACTTTTGTACTTGGGTGAGTAAAATGTAAAATGCAATTGATTTTCACAGAATCCCGATCCAATGTTCAATGACAATAAGGTGAAAAGTCAGCTAGAACTGCACTTACATTTGTTGTTACTGTTTTTTCTAAGATCCTGAGAATGACATCGATAGTCAGGTTTGGATCATGTGGAAATTGGTTAATGTCCAAAAAACTGTACATTCCACTGTGGCCATGGCAGATCACACCAGTAATATGGGTTTTCAACAGGTCAGCTGCACTCAGGCTCTGGAAAATAAATTCATGCAAGTTTATCCATTAAAAATAATCTACTCAAACATTGTGTCTCTAAAGGTTATACAGGCAGAAACATTTTAAAAAAATCTTTGGAGAGCAAAAGTTGCATGTCCATGTTGCGAAAACTAGTCCGTATGGATGCCGTGGCTGAAACATTCAGGATTGCCAGAATTACAAATAAATCATCAGGATTTTGATTTAAAAAAATTGGGGTCAATGTTTAATTTGACAATGTTAACAGACTTTCGGGAAATCATTCAGAGCTTGTTGGCCTTCTCCCATAGAAAACAACAGCACAGCTTCAAATAGATTTTTTACTTAAAAGTGTATGATACACCCTTGGGTCATTAATAAAAGTACTATGGTGATTTCTAAAGTGTACTGGTACATTCGATTACAAATATGAATGACCAATTTAATTAAATAAACTTTTTAAGCACATATATAGGATCTTACACAAAATTGAAAAGTTGCTCAGCAAATTACAAGTCCTACTAACCGTCAAAATGTTGGAAAAACACTTAAACAACACGACTAGCTAAAAAAATCCCAAATGCTCGGAAGAACTTTACGCCCTATTTATTTTTTTAATCCTAGAAGTACGAACAGCCGTTTGATTTGACATTGTAATGGGCAATTTTTAAAGTGTGTTTACGCCCCTTACTAACACAACGAGCAGCATATATTGACAGGAATTCAACCCCACCACCCCCACTTCTACACCAACATCCCAACCCCTTATAGCATAGGTTGATAGACACCCCCCCCCCTACAACAACTAAAGCACTGTCACACCCCCATCCCCCCAACCCTACTACTGCCAACACAACTTAACAGGGCCGCCAAATTCTTGCATCTATAACAGAATGTTTTGTTTTTCTGTCAACTGTTGAGCTTCAGAGATCTAGATCCGGCTACAGAAATCCAAGTATGTTGCCCAAATGGCTTCAAGGGTTAAAAGGCATACTGATGTTCACTAATAATTAATGATGCCTTCAACAACATTGGTATACAGTCAGCTTGAATGCATTCATTTCAAATTCTCTTAATATTATTAAGTTCCTCCTAAAAAGATTAACAAATAATGGTCTAAGGACCCAATAGTTTAAAAAATAAAGATGAATCCCTAAGAAAGACAGACATACAGGGATATAAATTTATATGATAAGTTGCAATCAGGCACAAGAGTGTTTTACAGAGTCCTTAAATGTGTTTTGATAAGATGTTTAAAATTTATTTAACAAAGAAATATATCAAGGATCATTCTAATCAGACTGATTAGATACCAACCTTTGGCAACCGGCCTGTGAAATGTGGCAAATTGGTCTTGGCTGAAAAACAAAACACGGAAACATTAGCATTGATTTCTTGATAAATATAAAAGACTGGCACAAAGCACAAAATGTTATATTTGCAACATATTTAAATATGTTCAAATTAAAAAAAGGACTTGATGATGATAAGGTGTCATCTACTGGTCAGGCCAAGTCTCCATGTCAAGTTTAATGATCATGTGTCCAGCCATTATTGAGATATCACTGGGGGAAGCTTTGTTAATTTTTTCGCATTTAAGGTCAATGTTACTTTTTAAACTACTACTTCATACATATTAAAACTCATAGACTAACTATAAAAACAGTATGGTCAGCTCCTATATTTTAGGATTGGGTCACCTGAACCAAATTCATTTTTTAGGCCAAAGCACAAAAAAGATTATATTTTAAATTGCAATTTTCTACAAGTATACAGTATCAAAGTACCTACATAATTAAGTGTAAAATTTATGTGAAGAACTTACATTGATCCATTCCGTCAATGATTATGGACATGTACTTGGTTTGCTCTTTCCTGCTTGCTTCTCTTTTTTTTGTAGTAGTAGGACCGTTCTAACCTAAAATCATAATCATTTTATGTATTCTTTCTAAGCTACAGACCCATTTTTGTTAATAATATACTCTCGTGCTACAGTAATACAGCTGGTTATCCAACTTGTCCATGATATTAACAAACACATTCTGACCAAACATGGTGATGATTTGACTAATACTGCACTGGTAAAATGTTTTTTTTGGCTTGCTCAAATTCTGAATTTTATATAGCAGGCTTGTTCAAAGCTGCCTAGCCTAAGTATGAGAATTTGTGCTTGTTCATCCAAAAGTTTAATTTCGATGACTGATTCTTTAAACATTTTTGAGCACACTAGACCAATACAGAGAATAAATCTTGGGAGTGATGTCAGGGTTAGACCATAACATTTTTCACAAACAGGGGGTACATGTATTCTGCAAGGGTTGAAGTGAGGTTTTGGAGCTTGGTATGCAAGATGGTGGCGAAACCATGATGAGGAGTTTTAAATACAAAATCTGCTGCCAATTAAAAATTATGACTTTCAGACTCATATAGAGAATGGAATGAATATATATTAATACTTTTAATTTATTCCAATTTTCAAATAGTCATACTTATTTGCAATTGAACAAAAATACAAATGAATCCATTTTGTAAAATTTCATCAACATGTTCGTTTCAGCATTCATCAAAAAGAAAATATACCATCATTATAATAAATAAATACTTGGTCATTTCACCCAGTTGTCTACTTTCAGTTTCACTTCTCAGTTCTGTCATTTTCCAATATTTGCAATGAAGGTCAATGTCATGTATGTCGGTGAAGCATGACAAAGAACAGCATTGTCTATTAGTTATTTTAATCCCCATCTGCACCGAATAATTTATTGTCAACATTAAATTATTAATCCTTTCGTTGATAATTATACATGTTTATAACCCAATGTTTTAACTCTTAATTTGTTACATGCTATCTGATTGGATTAAAAATATAGTTCAACCAATGAAAATCCCCCTTTCACCATGACGCAGTAATAATCATTGTATGTCTCTGTGAATAGAAGCTTGGATGTAGGGGATGTAACTGTTTTGTTTATATTTCATCGTCTTTTTTTCTTATTTTCTTTTGAAGTTTTTGAACTTCAGATTATGATTTTTTATTCGGAAAATGGGAAAAAAAGATACTTTTTGCCATTGGGAATATGACCGAATACCGGCTATAAATTTTGCCAAATAAAAACCTGAGCGTAATCAAGATTTTATGCTCAATTAACTAATGTGATATATTTACTTTTTCTAGTAGTCCGACTGACTACAGACTACCAAAAAACTGGTAGTCTCGAACTACCGGCTCCAGTTAGTATCAAACCCTGGACTATATCAATATATGTCTAGTTATCACATTTGTCCAAGTTATTGTGCTGATACACATTTTGATCAATTTTGGGAATCATTGGATAAAGGATTCCATATAATGAACGCTGCTACCCATATACCCAATTATGAGTTTTTTTTAAAAACACATCAAAAATAAGGTCTTACATTTGTCTTTCATGATGTTCAAGCTTTAGTTTGCGGAAGTGGGCTCTTGTATCGGGGTTCAGGGTTTTGGTCATCTGTCTTTCGAGTGATGTACAGATTGTACATTTGGAGAAGCTGTTAAACTGAAAAATAAATAAACAAGTATAGTAGAAAATGCTTCAATCAACAACCACAACATTAAAATTTACATCTAAAAGTCTATAATTGACGCCCTAGACTTTGCGGAGAAAAACAAAAGGCACAATTACATCTAGTGATGGGAATCGGTTCCAGCTTTACTATCGATGATCGGTTCCACTCAAGTAACAGATTATAGATAGTACAATCGGTTGGACCATTTCTGACTATACCTTAAATTTTTAATGTAGTAGTATTTTGTACAATAAGTTAATAACTCATAATCATTTTAAACTAAGCTTATGTTATGCATGTAAATGTACCATGTTAGTTTGAAGTAGTTGTTTTTTTCTTTTATTACTATCAGTCATTAAAATTAGACTTTTGGATAAACAAGCCCGAATTCTTTTTCTATTGCTTGGCATCTAATTTTTTAACAAGCCCTGCTATATAAAAATCAGAATTTGAGCAAGACTGGATGACAATTTACCAATGCAGGGCTTGCGGGCTTGTGCTAATTTCGACCACTGTACTATGAGCCAAATAAATACTGTAATAATCAAACTGCTTCACTCGACAGTCTGAGTTTTATGTTTCATCAAAGTCTTAGTCTCGGAATGTAAATATTGATATTTCGTCGAGATTTGGCGCTTGGTCAGCCATATTATTTGACGATAAGAAATGAACAACTCCAAATGTATAAATGAAGCAAAAGAAAATAGGCGGTAATGAACGGAAAGTGAAGGACGAATCTCTAACGCAGTGATGTCCCCTGGCGAGTCCCACACAACTCTGGTTGAACCGATGATCGGTTATGACCATTTACAATCGACTGTCGCAGACTTCTGGGGCAACCAATCTGGGACTTATAATTGCTCAAATGAACTTAAAATAGTTGAACCCATGTATACAGTATCGCTGTCAGAACTGTTTTACCCACATACCTTTTTAATCTTGAGATGAGGAAAGTAACGCTGCCATACAGAGAAGAACGTTGATCTTGACACAGAATATGATGACTCCTGCATAAATCGATTGAAAATGTCAACTTTTTTAGTCCCATATGGCAAATAGCAGTCTAGACTGTCAGGCATTCGATCTGTATGAAATGATGCATAATCCTCAAGCCATGTTATTAAAATCAGTTTTGAAGAGGAGCTGCACCTTTGTTTTGATGTTCCAGGAGCTTCTTTCCCTTCATCCACCATATTTCCTGCCCTACTTAGTGTATTCTTATTAATCCTGAAGACTTTAAAAAACGTTTTAGAACACACCTTTTGTCCATCACTTATAACAAAAAACGTAAATTTTCCTTCCCGTTTGGAACTCCGAATGTAATTCTTCAACACATACATCCTTACATTCTTTGCCTGGCTCCAAAACCCTTTCCTCATATCCCTGACCATGGCAAAGTCAAAAGCTGACATACAGTTTTGTCCACACTTGCACTGGTATCGTAGAACACTTTTTATGTCCAGAAGGCTTTGAGAGCGTCCAAGCATTTTCTTGCTACATCTTGCTTCTCCTGAAAAGTTGGAAAAAAATACTGGCATACTTGCAGTGTTTTTTTTAATACAACCTACATTTACAGCAAATGATATTGCAGATAGGCAATCATTCAGTAAATCTCAACTTAATCATTCAGGATTTCAACTTTCACAGGTGTTAAAAGGTTGGCCAATAATCTGATACACAATTGATTCCTGCATTAGAGTTATGCGCTGTCAAACTTGTGTCAGCCTAGGTTGCATTCTAAGGATGATGTGAATTAAAATCTTAAAAATTAAAAAGGCCTTAATTGTTTGCTACGCTTACTCTGCAAAAATAAAATCATTAAGATTTTAATTCATGCAATTCAACTATTACATTAGGCTTAAAAAAATATCCCGGTAACCCGACCCTACCTATAAAAATGCGCCGACCCTAACTATTTTTTTCCGTTTCTGAGCCAAAAAAATATTCGTTAGCGAATAGAGAGTTACGACGGGCGGATAAATGCAGATTTTAATCAGAATAATTGTTAATATGATAAAACAAAGTCAGGCAATGACAGTAATGTAGAAAAGACTGCCATGTGCAAGAAAACACTCTGGACTTACGACAGATTTTGAAAAAAAATCCCTACCTAGCCGTAACCTAGAAATTTTGGGAAGGTTACCCTTTTGGCCTTATGAGACTTCGGAGGAAAATTGACACCTTTCATAATGGTAGTCCAAACAATAGTACATTGCCATATCTTTAACTATTATTGATATGGCATTGACTCCTATCACTAAGGAAGAATCCTGTATACCATGGCGTTAATCAAATGGAATCGGACCAAGTATTTCGATTTGCTATCGGACAGTAATCGAAAGTTCATAATGTCATTTTGGTATACATTTTTTAATCATAGTATAACCATTATCATTTAAATGGTTTAATCTGGAATCAGTATGTGTGATGCTATAATCATGCGTTTGCAGCAGTAAGTAAATATATCCATAACCTTTTTCTGTTTTTTATAACTCAACGAATAAACATTACAACAAACCACATACTTAGTAATTGGACATCAATTGCAAAATGATGCACACCACATCAGGTAAGTTATCTAAGCATTTTGTCCATGATTGTAAAAGCATATTAAATATTTGTTTTTAAGCTTAACATTCAATAACTTGTAATATTTAAGATTTTATTAAAATAAGTTTCATAAAACTTTCACCAAAAAGTAAAGTAAATAAAATGTTATAACAAACCATATTGCCAAAAAAGGTTTCAAAAACAGAATGCATCGAGCCGGGTTCCCCGGTATTTTCAGGTACGACTGGACTACTACACCATAGACAGAGTAACAATTTGTATTTTAGGAGTGTTTGTAAGTTTTTAAGCAAGTGTTTATATTCATCGCATTTCAATCATCGGCACAACACACAAAAAAACAACAACAAAAAACAAAAAACAAACAAGAAGAGTCTTAAAGAAGGGGGATGGGGTCCTAAACTATTAACTTATAAGTAAACCCAAATACTTCTTAGATTAGGGATCCTGATTCCATACATCATACTTTCAAGTCACTTTGATGAAAACTGTAAGCACTCTCTTGCAATCACACAGTTATTAAAATTCAGGCCAGCGGATTCTTGGAAGATTTCCTTATTGTGGAATTTAAAAGTACAACATGAAGTAAAAAAAATGGATAGACAATGCATGGACAAATCTAAGACCCTTTCACAATTGCTAATGCATATGACTTTGATCAATCAAAACTCATCATAAGAAAATAATTTACGTAGAAAAACATTGATTATAAAAGACATTACCTGTATTTTTTTATTTTAACATACAGTCAGTATTCAATTGGTTGTCAAATTAACAGTAACACTTTCAGTTTTTAATTATTATTCATTGCTAATTGAGTGCACCTTTTTTAACACCTTTATTTCATCATGCACCCATAGTGCCAATTTAGATTTACCACAATTAATACAATTCTTTAAATTTACCAAAGAGGATGGATAATTGTTGAAAACAATATGTTTCCTAAAAATGTAGGATACCAAGTTTTATATAAACATTCAAGTTTTACCTTCATTGCAAAATAATTCACTGCTACTATTACTACTGTAAAAAAATAACAATTATTTATCTTTTTTTCATAGTCTATCACTATGCTTTTGGTTATCTTACAGTGAATTAACAGCATTAAACTTCCAGTATAATAAAAAATCACTTTTAAGCTGCACTCTCACAGATTGAACGTTGACAACTTATTTAGTTTTGGTCTTGGAATAAGCCATTTTTTTGCGAAAATCCATTGAATCCAGTTAGATAATACTGCTGACAAAAAATTAGAACGCAGATTTTTATATTCAAGTTAAAAAAATCATGTTTTACGCATTTTTCTTAAACCATTAGTAACGGTTTAAGCCATAAAACATTACTTTTCGTACAAAAATATGAAAATCTACGATCTGATTTTTTGTCAGCAATCTTATGTTATTGGATTGTAGATATTTACGCAAAACTTTGCTCATTCAAAGACAAAAAGTTGTAAAAATGTAAATCTGTGAGAGTGCAGCTTAAAGTAACAAAAGCTCAGTTTCAGATTTCATGAATTTAATCTATAATGCATCATGTACAACAGTGTCAAAACCCATTTCATAGTCAATGAATGCCCACATTACATTTCTTGTGATAGTGAGTTTTTGAATAATAGAGTTTACTTAATGAATTTTAAATAATTATAAATATCAAAGTTATACATATATATATGAAGTAGTTAGGATCAAAGATTGAAAACTTGAATAAACAAATAGAATTAACAATGCAACTAGTAAGTATTAAAAGTGTAAGATGAAAACTTTTAGCATGGTGCATTTGTTGTTGTTGTTGTTAAGTCTATGAAGGCCTGCCCTTGCATGGTGCAATATACTACACTGCATATCATACAGATCTTCACATTTAGTTAAAGCCAATCAGTCAATAGCCTGAGTGATAGGGGTGGAGCCAATTTATGAGCAACTCAGTTAGGTGGAGCTTTAAATCAACGTGCTTTGACATACTTGATTTTTTCTAATATTGTTTGCTTGTGATTTAAATATTAGAAAGCATCATAAAATAAAAACAACAAAAATAATATCAAACAATAACTAATAATACTTGTTCCCATATATAATCCTTTGCCATACTTTTAATAATTTCATACTTAAAAAAGACTCAATAATAGAGTCTTATTATAATTAGAATCAGCCAAGTGATGGCCATTATTCAAGCCAAATTGTATTAGACAATTAATCAATAAGACCAACAAAGTAAAAAAACTTTCTTAACTGAATGAAATCAGCTATTTTAAAAGTATTGCATTCATTAAATATCCATGTGAATCCAGTTCAAAGATGTCCCATTAAAATTTAATGAACTGTTTATTTTGTGACATAATAAAGACTAAATATAAGGCAATATTGAAAATTCTATGAATAATATAATGTTGTTCTAGCACAAATCAAATATCAATTGAAAAGAAAGAAACAGTCACACTCAGTAAATTTAGTAAATTGTATGGGACAGTTATTCTGATTGACATGCCTATTGTCTACATGACTGTCAACTACTAATTGGTTATAGCAATAAAACTGTCATCATGATGACTTCCTGGAGTTTAATCCCTGCTTAATCCCCTTGATTTAAGTAAATAGCTATGGCTGTTTATTGGGGTTGTTTATGACATTTTTATTTGCAAATTTTATATTTGGATGCATTGCTCTCCCAATTTCATCAAATTAAAAAAAAATCAGAGTGAATACATTAAAATATTTGTTTAACTTTTCAACTTTGACATTATAATTCTTTAATACTGAAATATAAATTTATTATGTGATTTTTTACCTCTCAGTAGTGCCAGGGCCATTTAACATTTGGCATTTTCCAAAAGAGACGAAAATACTTATGAAAGTTGTCCACCAAGGCGGTGCCTGAGAATCATTGATAACGTTCAACTCATCAGAGTAAAAATATTAAATACCTAAAACCTCAGTAATGAGATGAATAAATAGTTTTGGTCTAGACAGTAAAATATATTGTAGGCTTGGTTCAATTTAACCTATTTGAAATAAACACACGTACTTTGTGTGCCTTTTTGAAATGAATCATATTTTATATCGAACTTACTGGTAACAAGCTGGCCAACAGGCGCAGATTTGGGTAATCGGGCATATACATGCTCTGGGTCTACCCCATCGCTGCAATTCATTAGAACTTCACTTGAACTTGAAGATGACAGGCCAACAAGATCACCTGAGGAAGAACTGTCAGATAGTCCAACTTCATCCTCAGTGGAGGTACATGACAACCCAACCTCGTCATCCCAGTACTCAGCTTCACTCTCCTGCGCCTAAATCAAGCGCAGTAAAAATAGAGTTAAAATCAATCTATGAACTTGAAGCAATAACATTGTGCAGTAATTACTAGTATACAATTATTGACATACTGGTATGGTTAACTTATTATTATCTTAAATGTTAAAACAATTGAAATTCAATTAAATCAAATTATATATGAACATTATACTCATTTACATAAAACTTACCACAATTACAGTGGCTGCAACCAACAGTAATAATGATACTGTTTTGTACCTCATCATCAATCTATGAGAAGCTGTGCGCGATTTTGCGACATTTTTCCCGTGTACAACATTTTCTACGCATGCGCACACGTACCGGAATGAAATGGACTCGCCCCCAAATCGGTAAATTATTCATTAAATATTAAGTATTAGCACACTTTAAAATATAAAATCTGAAATTATTCCTTTTTTTTCAAACCACAACACTTCTTCTTTTCAAAAAAAAAAAAAAAAAAATATGTTATCTTATTCAGCACAGTTCGTTTTTAAAATGATACCCCTTAATTAGTGTTTAATAGGTTCGTCCAAAGTTGATGACCGGGTTAACTTTTTAATTAGGACAATCAGCCTAGTCATTTCCAAGTGCCATCATGTGGTTCCTGGTGAAAAAAGATGACCAGCTGATCTTGAGAAGAGAAGACGAATCGCCGGTGCTTGTCAACGGAATCCGTGAGGGAAAACGCTTTTTCCATGTTGATGTAAGTATTCAATTGATTTAAATGCAATTATACTGATTAAGTTGTGACCCTGTCGTCGAAAAGGATTCATGTGGAGAAAAAAGTAATGATATTTTTATTCATTCGTTTATGCTTCATGAACAGGCAATCCTAGATTTCTACATATTTTTCAACGAATGTCTTGAATTAAATATTTGTTTTCATGAATTTTAAGATTGTTTTGTTATCCTACTTTATGGTTTAATATCAGGCCTATTGGATTTTGAATATATGTGAAAAACAGAATCAGTCCTGTATAACTGAATTATCTAATTAACTGAACATTTATCTTTTTTTTATGTTTGTGAAATAAAAAAAAACACATTGGGCTTTTACAGAAAAACCAAGGTGAAAAGAATGAAACAAGTATTTTTTAAACTGTTCCTAAGAAAATTAATTCAAAAAGTTAAACTCACTAATTTATATGGCCTGTAAAACATAATGCAGATGACAAGTAGAGTTAGTATTAATGATTGATGATATGAAAACATACATTGTCTTTTCATGTGTAACAATTAATGTCTTTACAAGTGTAACAACTAACATATAGAAACAAATCAATTTACCAAAACCCATTTGCGAATTGCTCTTATGATATTTATTTTTTATTAAATCAGTTTCAAGTCTCTTGTTGAAACAATATTAAAAAGACTCATGTTGAAAAATATTTGGGGTTGAAATGTCTGTAAATTAGAGACTGAAATGTTTTCAATATGGCTTTATATTCTCCGATATATTTAGTTTAGCGTTATTTAACCTAACGCTAATTTCACAACAACAAAATATTATGCGCGCAATCTTCAAGATGGCGGAAAACTATTTGCTAACGCCAAGCCAGCAGCCAATAGCTAGCAGCCAATAAGTGTTTGCGTTGACTTACGGAAATAGATACGACGAAATAGAGAAAATTGCCAAATACATTAAGTCAGCAGCCAATAAGGAATTTAATAATAACCGTAATAAAATTTGCACTGAAAATTCTTGAAATGCACCAGATTGTGGAAGTAAAAGGAAACATAAAACACATTTATTGGTGAACGCTGAATAAGAATTGGACGTAATTCAGTTTAATGCAATAAATAAAATGATGAAAGAATATCAATTAAAGAAGACAACAAGTCTGGTTTGATATCAATAACATAGATCGCTGTATAGATGTATTTGTAACCAATAAACGAGGACTGGACATTCTGTATGATGCAATAAATGTAATATTAAATGAATATTAATGAACAATTAAATAAACATACAATCATGATCAATCTCTGTTTTGACGTACAGGCCACCACAGCCTAACCAATTGAAACCAAACATCACGGAACTTGGGTGGCTGTTACGACCAGAAGGAGGCGATGTGACGCCCCAAGACCGGGTACTGGCATGTAGGGGACATCCAGGGCTATCACCTAGCACCGCCCAATAACTTCCATCTTGGGGTGAGCTTGACCAAAATTGACCCCCAACGTCCAGGACCCCCTATTTGGGTAAAACAAGCACATGGACCTACTTTGGGTGGCTGTTACGACCAGAAGGAGGCGATGTGACGCCCCAAGACCGGGTACTGGCATGTAGGGGACATCCAGGGCTATCACCTAGCACCGCCCAATAACTTCCATCTTGGGGTGAGCTTGACCAAAATTGACCCCCAACGTCCAGGACCCCCTATTTGGGTAAAACAAGCACATGGACCTACTTTGGGTGGCTGTTACGACCAGAAGGAGGCGATGTGACGCCCCAAGACCGGGTACTGGCATGTAGGGGACATCCAGGGCTATCACCTAGCACCGCCCAATAACTTCCATCTTGGGGTGAGCTTGACCAAATTGACCCCCAACGTCCAGGACCCCCTATTTGGGTAAAACAAGCACATGGACCTACTTTGGGTGGCTGTTACGACCAGAAGGAGGCGATGTGACGCCCCAAGACCGGGTACTGGCATGTAGGGGACATCCAGGGCTATCACCTAGCACCGCCCAATAACTTCCATCTTGGGGTGAGCTTGACCAAAATTGACCCCCAACGTCCAGGACCCCCTATTTGGGTAAAACAAGCACATGGACCTACTTTGGGTGGCTGTTACGACCAGAAGGAGGCGATGTGACGCCCCAAGACCGGGTACTGGCATGTAGGGGACATCCAGGGCTATCACCTAGCACCGCCCAATAACTTCCATCTTGGGGTGAGCTTGACCAAAATTGACCCCCAACGTCCAGGACCCCCTATTTGGGTAAAACAAGCACATGGACCTACTTTGGGTGGCTGTTACGACCAGAAGGAGGCGATGTGACGCCCCAAGACCGGGTACTGGCATGTAGGGGACATCCAGGGCTATCACCTAGCACCGCCCAATAACTTCCATCTTGGGGTGAGCTTGACCAAAATTGACCCCCAACGTCCAGGACCCCCTATTTGGGTAAAACAAGCACATGGACCTACTTTGGGTGGCTGTTACGACCAGAAGGTGGCGATGTGATCGCTGGAGCTTATTTTTGAGTAGTCGAAGCATTTACACGTACATATAAAACAATGATTGGTAATGCCACTTTCCAAGGTTGGTAGGCATTTGGAATTTCTTCAATCACACATGGGCTATTGTGGTCGAAAAAGTTTTGTTTGACCACATTAAACATATTATCATTTTTTATGCAATGCTATATTGTTTGAACATACACTATGCAAATCCCGTGACCAAGGACAAAAAATAGAATATTTTTTCGATAAATGAAATTATTTGTAAATTATGTATTTCTATCTGTAGTTAAACTAAATCCTTTGGCTAATTGCAAGTTGGTCAAAACTACCAAATGAAGGGGGAAGAAAAGGGGGAAGAAAAAGCATTTGAAAGGTGTATGTCGCTGAATTCCAGCTTTATGCAGATATTAGGGATGCAAACGAATATTCGAATATTTGAATATTCGATGGGGTTTTTTTGGTATTCGAATGTCAAAATCGGTTAGGTGTTTTTTTGTTTAATAAATATAGTAATGAATATTTTGCCTACAACGCTGTTGTTGTTTTTAAGATTCGGTTGTCTTGTTTTTACGATTGGTCCATAATGCCAGAGGTGTGAATATGATGACAATACACTTAACACGCGTCATATCGTCGGGTCCTATAAAAAGTCCCCGTAACTTTACAATAACCGGCTGAAAGACACTTGACACAAAAAAAAATCAATTATTTTCGATAAATTGCCTCTATCAATTAAAATTTCTAAAATAAACTAATTCCCAAGTTGGTTTGGTTTTTCCATTTTTTTTTAATTAGAGGTCAAGCCCAGAACGAGGATGCTCGTCGTACGGAAAGACCATCGATTGGCGCATAACGCCAATTGACCAGAAATCCATCTTAGTTCACGTTTTTTACAAACATGAAGGCAGGGGAATATAAATTAAAAGTTCTTTGTGTTTTTCTTTGTTTATAAAGTATTACTTTTTATTTTTCTGAAATGAGGAATTTCAGAGGCTCAATTGGTGAAATTCAGGGTCCGCCGCGCTTAGTGGTTGCGACAAAGTAGAGCTGAAATGCCCCGTCTAGTACTTTAGCGAATATTGTAATAGTTTACAACAACTTTTACAAGGTATATTTAGGTAATCAAATAATCGAATATTCGTTCGAAAGAATAACCGAATATTCGAATATCAATTTTGCCATTCGTTTGCATCCCTAGCAGATATCTTTTCTGCTTGTCAAGGGGGAATACTGCGTAGGAGATTGATTTACACCGGCTAGCAGACAACAGGTTTGAAGCCTAGACGCAGATTTGTATTTGAGGGTGTGTCCACCAATTTCGAATAAAAATTGCCCAAAATAAAATAAACAATAGCAAAAGAGTAGTTGTTCAGCAGAAACAGTCGCATTATATAGTTTTTAGAAACAGAAAATCCCCAAATTTACCTCAAATTCTTTATAGATTGAAATTTGGGATCCCCAAATCGCATCTAATGATCCCCAATATTAAAGCATCTTACTATGACCAAACTATTGAGTGCTAGCAGATGTCCGTATCATCGGAGGCTACACAGGGGTAACATTTAGGTTAGGATAAGAGGTACCTTAGAGTAAATAGTGGTAACTTTGAGGGGAACAAGGTTTTTTTCGATAAGAAGTATTGTTGAGTATCGAATATGTTTACTTTTAGTTTGAATGAGATAACATAGCTTTTATTTTTAGGTTTATAAACTAGTGTCACAGATAATTATGTACATATTTTCATAAATTTAATTAATTATTTAAATTAAATAAAATAAATAGAATAATATTTTGTAAAGCTATAAATGTGTAAGTATCATTTCCCGAATTTTGCCATTTGAAGCGGTAATTTATCAAAGCCTCTGTCATTAATAATCTTTCATCAAGTGTATACATATGTAGATATCACAAATCAGCATTGTAATCCGGGATATGACATCATGGATCGCTAAAGATCATCGCCGTAGTCCCGGATAGTTCAAAGACTTTGACATTAATATACATACATGCATTATGACTTTCGTTATACATGGATATATATATATATATATATATATATATATATATATATATATATATATATATATATATATATATATATATATATATATATATATATATATATATATATATAGATATATGTGTTTATGTCACATAAACCGTGTTGTAATCCAGGATATGACATCAATGAACGCTAAACGACATTTCCTACCCGGGATAGTTCATAGCGTATGTCTGTCATGTTTCTTATTGAACATCCATAAATAAGAAACAATATTTCCAAAAACAATCATAAACAAAAATAATTCTACACATATTTTTGTTTAGTTGGCCAACCATGTTGTTATTGAACTTAAAACGCCGCAATGCGATATCAAGACTTTAATATCTGCGGTCATTATTTATAGCTAATTATTTTCTTGTATGAATTAACCTAAAGCAATCGGGCAAAAACCATTTTTTCTATCTTAAGTTACAGTGACTTTTAATCTGACCCTGACCCCACCCCGTCAAAGGCAATCCTAAGCGAGCTTGTCACATAATGTACCGACACATCAACCTTCATTACACTTAAACTGATCAATAAATATCCATCATTTCTTACTTTAGTTTGGGGCGGAAACCATGCCTTAATTTTTAGTAACTGTTACCTTCACCTTGACCTCGCTCCCTTGAAAGCAATCTAGCTTAACACAAAAGTTATCTACACATTAATTGCATTATTATCTATCCACTTCTTACTTAAGTTATTGAGCGGAAATCGGTTTTTTTCTATTTTAGTAAGAGTGACCTTTACATTTACCCCCTACTTAACAATCCCAAACTAGCTCTTAACATAGCTACGTACACAACAACTTTCATCACTATCCTTAATTTTTTACTTAAATCATTGGACAGAAACAAATTTCAGTAACAGTGTCCTTGACCTTTATCCCCTCAAAAGCATTTTTAAGCTAGCTCTTTACATTTTCTATCTACACACCAACTTTCAAGACTAACCATCAATTCTCACTTAAGATATCGGGCGGAAACTTTTTATATTTTTACAGTGTTCTTCAGTTTTACCTCACCCCGCTCCTCAAAAGCAATCCCAAGCTAGCTTAACACATAAGCTACCTACAAACCAACATTAACAACTATCAATCAATACATACTTTAGCAATTGTACGGAAACCAATTCCAGTAACAGTGACCTTGACCTTAAGCCTCTCAAAAGCAGTTCCAAGCTAGCTCTTCACATAATCTTCATAACTCCAACTTTCAGCACTATCCATCAATTCTTACTGAAGTTATTAGGCGGACACCATTTTTTCATTTTTTATTGTCAGTGCCCTTGGCCGAGACCCCATCCCCCATAAAACTGTTTCATACCCATAGAAATGATCATTTAAATTACTGATATTAGCCTCTTTATGGCATTTTTTTAAATTTCATGACTTAGAATGCACACGGATTAGTAGTATTCAATATGTTTGTCAAAGACCAGTTGATCCATTTTGAATTCACTTGTATTGAGCGACAACTGCCCTGTGAATCCCTTTCTGACTTGCTACTATGCCATGTGATTGATTTGTGAATCTACTTATTTTGCGCTTTCACACTAGCAAACTTAAAACATTCAATCAACTCCCATGTGACCGACATATTGAATACAATCTGCCATGTTTATTAACGTACAATAATATTTAATCTCATCCGTCACTTATTATTATAACTATCACATTAAACAAATCATTTTTTTACATCCTCAGTCTTGTTTTGAACAGGGAAAACCGAGACCCAATACTGCAAAGTTAGAGCGATACAGTGATCGTGAGGTTGTGCCTGGTGCAGGAGAAAGACTCAACCAACGTCGAATAGGACTTTACATTAACGAGCAGTTTCCTTCAGAAATAGAGGAACGTCGAAGATATTTATTCCCCGTCATGAAATGATTTTAATTGAATCCAAATTGCAGAGAAAAATGCAAAATAGTTCTCTTTAATCTATAAGTTGGGAATAAACGGAATGACACAGAAAGTGATACGCTCGTGTTGCCTAAAAGAACATATAACACACGGGAGGACCTTGAATTCACGACGCCTAACAGATATGCAACACTTTCTGCCAATATAAGTGACGTCCCAGTGAGAAACAAACCCCTTTTCAGGTATCTTCACGCCAATGAAGAGACTTAAGTGAAAGGCCCCCGCAACGATACAGACGAAAAATAGACTCACAGTTATTACCTCTCAAACCAAGAGTTTTGAGTTTAGAGGTAGATTTTCTCGACACGAATTCACTCTTGTAATGCTATTTTTAACGTTGATAGAGTCTGAATATAAGTACCTAGAAGTGTTATTTGCTAGAATTGGCTCTTTTTGTAAAGCTTAAGAATATAGTGCAAAGCAAGCTAAAAAAGCCACGTTAAGTTTGTTCACAAAAGCAAAACAATTATGTCTATATATTGCCTTACAAAATGATGTTTTAAAGAAAAATGAACAAACGATTACAGTATATGTATGTGAAGTGCGTAGCTACGGAAATAATCATATATTAGAAAAAGTACTGTTATTTTTTTAAGTATGTATTGAATATGTTAAGCAGTATACTAAAGTGTATGGTTTATTGCGATACCAAATGGAAATTGATACACAAACGATCAGTTATAGGTCAAAGCTAATAGTCCCACATTACCCATACTCAACTCCCAGTGTTGATATATTTTGGTATGCTTAGTAGATACATGTATATGCATGATGATAGAAAAAACTATGGATAAAACACATATAAAATATATCTGGAAACTGTTGTATGATTAATATTTGGGATAATCATAAATTCCCAAGCACATTACGCCAATAAACGAGGTTTATGATTAATATTTGGCTACTGAACTTGTTTCTGTAATTTTTCACATACATATTCAAAGGTTCGGTCAAATGAAACTATATGATTTATAAATAAATGATTGGTATTCTACTTTAAATACATTAAGAAAGTAGCTATAGACTGTATAAAAACGCTTCCAATTGGAAGAATATTTAGTAAAAAAACTGCATTTTTTGGAAATATTTAGTAAAGTTGAAAACAAAAAAATAATCGACTACAATCTGAAGTAGGAAGCTGGAATAATATACAACTAAATGAAAGGAAATGTGGACATTGTGATAAAAACAGTATTGGTGAAGAATTCCATAATGTACTAGAATGTAGCTTTTTACAGAATACAGAATAAGATTTATCGAGAGAAAATTATAGAAATATCCTAATGGTTTGAAATTTAAAGAAATTATGAAAAACATTGAAAAAGATAATACAAAATCATATAAATATGTAAATTCATTAAGAGTGTAACACTATGTCCTCCTCCATAAGTAAATAATGTTTGAACAGAAATAATAAGTTTCAAAAATGTAGTAAGTATTAGAAACTCTGAAAAAAATATATGTACTATTATGTCCAATATGTTTGTAATGCCTCATTTTGTTGTATTCTATCTTTTATCCATGCGCATTTTGTCCTGCATTTCAGATATTAGTGATTTTTAATAAACTTGGAAATTTCTTTCAGAACAATACATCTAGAAATAGTGGTTCTGGTAAAACAAACACGCCCATTCACATGTTACTTAAGCCATTAATTTATTATAATAAAATAATTAATTTCAATGCAATTGTATTGAATAATCACAATTAATACCTGTTACAGAAAGGGATTGTGATCAACAGAAGGAAATACTATTAGTCGATTATGTTTTAGAAAACAAATATAAACGACATAATTTATTATGTTATTCGGGACATGCATCAAAATAACTGTGCCTGTTTATCTTTCCCAGTCATATTACAAGACACAACCAGACCTAAGATAACCCGCCCACAAAATAGTCATTTAAAAATAGTCTGACTGGTTTTACTTAAAGTGCAGTGAGGCAAAAACCTTGTATAAAAATGTTTTGAATGTACTAAACTGTAACAAAAAATGATGATAACAGGCTTTTTATGTTAGACTACAGACTATCCTACTAGCGTTTGGTTAAGCGAAAACGTAGACAATATGAAAATAAAAATTAAGAAATAAAAAGGCTAAGATATTCTAAGCCTCGTGCTTGGATATAAATAACAAATGTTTGTATGGGAGATTTTGACAATTATTTTTCATCATTGCAAAATGATAAACCTTCTGCTGAAAACTATGAAGCAGGCGATTTTACAATCATGATTTTGAAAACTTAAATCGCAGGTTTGAGGAACTGGATAATTTTGGGCAGAAAATCATGACGTACTGAGCGATTCTCAATTTGGATTTCGCAAGGGTCGGTCTACATCAGATGCAGTTTTTGTTTTCAATGCAATTGTGCAAAATATGTTAATTGATAAACAAAGATTGGATTTTTCCTTCATTGATATGAAACGCGCATTGATAGTGCTAGCTTAAATAGCTTCTGGTTAAAGTTATATACATGTAGATCAGGAGTTGATGGAAAAATGCTCGGAATTGATAAGAATATGTATGCAATTGTCAATTCATGTGTAAAAAATGAAGCTGTCCGAATATTTTGATTGTGCCGTCGGCCTTAAGCAATGGGAGCTAATGTCCCAAATACTATTGGCCCTTTTCATTGATAACTTTACGTTACATGAATATTGTGTTAAATGGGGCCTAGAAGTTATTTAAGATAAAACAAAGGTCTTGGCTTTTCGTATTAAGGAAACTACGTAACAATAAAAAATGGTTATACGACAATAAATACCTTTAAACGGTTGATATTTTTTATTACCTTGGTCAAATTGTTTGACGCTTTGTAAGTATCACCTTGAATTATGGATGTGCAGTGTGGGGTTTTTCCATATCAAAAGAAGCGTATTCACTTAATATTTGGCAAACATACAAGGGGTTAAAACGAGCTCATGCAATATGGCCGTTTCTGGTGAATTAGGTAGATATCCATTATATGTACATAGATATGCTAGAATAATAAACTTTTGGTGAAAGACTATTTCAGATAGCATTATTATAAATAAGCTATACAATGATATGTTAGGCAGTCTTGCTAATCGTAATAATTGGTTTAATGATGTAAAGACTTTGTCAAATGTTGTTTTTTCGTATGAGTGGATAAACCAAAACTATGTTAATTTGACAAGTTTCATATTGTGTTTAAGAATAGAGTGCTCGATGAATTTAAACAGTTATGGTCTGAAAATGTTCACAACAGTAATACCCTATGTAATATATATATATAAATACGAATTATATCTAGATGTTTTACACACAAAAATAAGAATGGCTTTGTCTAAGCTAAGATTGTCGTCAAATATACTACATATTGAAATAGGCCGATATAGCCGTAATATAATTGATTTGTCCTTATAGTTATTTGCCATGTTTCACTGTTGCCATATTTAGTATTTGGCATGTCATGTTTTGTCAAGAGACTGTTATGTGTACAACAATAAACAAACTCTGTCTGACTGCCTCTCCAATTTTAAGAAAGTGGTTCTCAAATTTCATAAAATAACACAACTATAGAGGTGATTGGTATTTGTATTTCACAATAGTGCATACAATTAAAAATACAAGAATGTACTTAACTATGACGGAAACTTAAGAATAACAAAAAAATACATAAATGGGTTGAATTTTAAATAAGAACACAAAATACGAAAAAATGATACTAAATTATGAATACATAAATACATAGCACAATGTAGATATAACTATATCAATATAAACATTTTGGCCATAATAAATATAATTACTTTTTAATGACACATTTTAAAGGTATTTAAAATGAATAGCGCATAATATTTACAATAAATGTATTTACTGATATAAAAATAAAACATTTATTAACTCATAACACAACGTACACTTTAATGTAACCCATTCATTTATATTATCTTTAGTTTTACTAAATGGGAAGCAATATCAACATTATGGCATTCTGTCTATTTCGCCAGTTTGCAGCTATTAATGATCCTTTACTCACGGTAAACCATTGGACGTGCTAGTGTTGACTTTCGCATCGGATATTTTGTTTTAACAGTTGCAGTAGTGTCTCTCCTGTTTTCTGGTTTTCAGGCTGTACATGTAGCCATTGACAACTAGAGTTTTTCTGCTATTCTTTATGAACCGTATATTTACTAGCGATTGCCATTTTAGGTGGGTTACGGATGCTGAGGAGACTGACCATCTTTATATACTATGTGTAATTATGACTTACAGTTAGTGACCCTTTCTTGGTGTCCAGCTGTTAATTATCGGAAATGTTAACTTAATTGGGACTCATCATAATTGTTTTTAGACTTTTGTACGTTTAGATATGCATTGAAAACATGTGACAAACATATAGTTATATTATACAATCAGTATTTTTAAACAGGATGAAACACGATACTAGTATCTGAAAAAAATAAAGTGAGAAAAAGAAACGGTTTGGAAAGTGGGAACAAACCGATTTTATTTATTGAGGGAAGCTACATGAAGTTAAATGTTTTGTTATGTTTTATACTAATTTCTGGCGTTTATTGGTATTTTGAATTATTTTCGTATAACCCCTTTTTGAAAAGATTGTTTGTTACGCCGCTACCCGTGGGACTGGGGCAGAGTATGTCATTTCATTTTTCGGTTTGTTGAGAAATACTTCTCAGAGTTTATCTTATTGATATCATTTAGTCGTGTTTTAGTGCAAACATTTTAATAAGTGAACAAATAAAAGATATTCCCAAAGCAATAAATCGTCAACCTCTCGTTTACCTATTGCCTATCCCAGTGATGTTAAAGAATTCAATCGCATATTAAAATGGTTTAAAGAGAATGAAAAATAAAAAGAATATATTGACATGAACCAAAATAAACAAAATGAAGAAACATAAGACAAATGAGAATCTTAACAAATATCAGATGAGTATGAAGGACAAAAAGAAGAAGAAATTGGAGTAGTAACAGAAGAAGAAACTGATTGAAAAAAAATATTGAAGAAGAATTGATAGCAGTACTAGGTGACAACGATGGTATTGAAAAGATGTGATTGAACATTATAAATTACCCTTCTTATCTACACTATTGTCCAAATACGATAAAGAATAATGGAGAGAAAAACAAAACAAAACAAAACGTTAAAAACATGTTGGTAATGATTTAAAAAGTTTATCTCAGGATATTGCTTGGTATAGAAACAAATGCAGCAGAAACTACTACATTTGCAAATTTTAAACCACTAAAAGTAGGTGATAATTTAAAAAATGAAATAATTAAAAGAAATGATTAATCTTCACCATAGCTTTTAACAGCATGAAAATAAAAAAATAGCAAAGGCCTCACAAAAACTACAAATGGTGAACAATATCTCGGTTTATCAATTTACATTTCTAAACAAGTTAACAATAATGAATTAATTGCTAAAACAGCGACAATGTTGTATTAAATGTAAAAGTTTATTCTGATATGATTGATCTATTAACAAACAAATTTATTCCAAACAATGATTATTCGAAATAAGCCTAACATATGTTTAAAAGATTAAACACAGCTCTTTGGAATGTAACCACTAAAAGTAAGTAAAACTTAATCTAATTTGCAAATATGACATTATTTTTCTTTTTGAACCTTGGGGAAATAAAAATTCTAATTTTGAATTAAGTGGCTTTAAATGTTTCAATTTATTTAGAATATTTCAAAATCGTCCAGCGAAGAGAAATAGTGGCGGGGTTGTAGTTTATATCCGCAATAATATTTCAAAAGGTGTAAATATTGTCAAAAAACATTTTGATACCATTGTTTGGTTAAAATTGGACAAAACGTATTTTAAACTTGCTGATTTATATCTTGCCGGTGTGTATATTTGGGTCGAGAGTTTCCCTGCATATAATTTTATTAATAAAGATTTATTTGATATTGTTCAAAATGATATTAGTTATTATCAAATGCTTGGTAAAACTATGTTAATAGGTGATTGGAATGCGAGGGTCGGAAACGGGGACAAAAGGGATTGCATTGATTGTGATCGTTTTGTGCACAGTATTGATGATGACGAGTATTGTCCGGATTGGCCCATTGTTCGCCGTTCACAAGACCAAATTTGTAACGGTCATGGTATTAAATTATTAAACTTATGTAAATCATGTTCAATTCGCATTGCTAATGGTAGATTAAGTAATGATTTTCATAATGGGGATTTCACATACGTATGTTCAACAGGTGTTATCGACTATTTACTGTTAAGTGACCATGATTTTAATTTGGCACATAATTTTACCATTGGTGTATTTAACGAGTGGTCAGATCATGCCCCGATTTATTTTAGCATGTATACCTATTGGTCAATATATAATTCTCACGAATATGTCAAATCTAGTATTCGATGGAATGATGCACTTTGTGACTTTTTTCGATGCAATAGTATTGCAAAATTGCCCGTTTTCAACTCTATTGTAAATGATGTTACATTTGATAGTCGTATTGCAGTTAATGATTGTATAAAAACATTTACACATGTCATTATTCTGTAGCAGAGCCATTGTATCCGATAAGCCTATTGTTGATCAAGGCGTATGTAAAAAGGCTGACTGGTTTGAATGATTTAATGCTTAACGTCTGTATATCAATGCACTGAATAAATATAATAGTTGTAAAAATGAAATAAATAGGCAATCATTTTGTGAAAATGAAAAGCTTTATAAATGCCTTGTTAAAAAGAAGAAAAGACGTTGTAAAATTAATAAGATAAAGGCAATTGAAAAGCTAAGGCACTGTTAACCAAAATATTTTTTAGGCATTTCAGTAAAATGAAATCTAATAATGATTACAGCACTGATGAATTCTTTTGCTTCTTTTCAACTTTGAACGATGATATGCCAACTTGCATCAAATGTAAATGCAGAGAAGTTCTGTAATAATCATGATTTTGATAATAATGATTGTATTTTTGAAGAGCTTGATACTCCAACCACTGTGCAGGAAATTGAAAATATGACAAAAGTATTAAAGAAAAATAAAGCTTTCGCCGGTGACAAATTGTTTAATGAATACTTCATTGCAACTATTGACGTTTTATCGTCTTATTTGGTAGACATTTTTAACGGTATTCTTCATACCGGGGGTTTTCCCGACCAATGCACGGAAGGTTTTATAGTTCCTTTGTTTAAGAAAAATGATCCCCTTGATGTAAATAATTATAGAGGTATTATGCTTGTCAGTTGTTTCTCTAAAAACAAATCAGGAATACTTAATAAACGTATTACAGATTGGGCTAAAAATAATAATATTATAAGTGATGCCCAATTCGGTTTTAGAAAAGGTCGCCCAACAGTTGATGCATTTTTGTGCTGAATGCTGCTATAAGTAAATGTTTGAATGAAAATAAACGCTTAGCCTGTGAATTTATAGAGTTTACGAAAGCCTTTGATAGTATTTATAGAAATGGTCTTTGGGTTAAGTTATATAATGTAGGTGTTCGTGGAAAAAACGTTGAAAAATATGCGCGATATGTACTCCAAGGTAAGAGCACGTGTTACTAAGTGTAGCTCATTTTCTGATTTCTTTAAATGTTCTGTAGGCTTAAAGCAAGGTGAAGTCATGTCTCCGATATTGTTTTCTTTATTTTTAGAAGATCTAGAGTTGTATTCATTTGATAGTATTGATTCAGGTATTACTTTAGAAGAAATATCTTTCATATTATGTTATTTGCAGATGATATGGTTATAATTGGACAATCTCCAGAAGATTTGCAAAAAAAGCTTAAATTTGTTGAATTCATATTGTAAATGTTGGGGATTAGAAGTAAATCCAGATAAAAGTAAAATAGTTGTGTTTAGAAAACGAGGTCCTATTAAAATTATTGAAAAATGGACTTACAATGACTGTAACTTGGAAGTTGTTGATGATTTCAAATTATTTTGGAACGGTATTTAGTTATACTGGAAGTTTTATATTGAATCAATCGACACTTGCTGGTTAAGGTTTAAAGGCTCTTAATGTCCTTCTTTCAAATGTTAAAAATAAGCCTTTAAAACCAAGTACAGTATGTCAACTGTATGATGCATTTGTCTCATCAGTTCTTAATTACGTTTGCGAAATTTGGGGATTTGGAAAAAAATAAGGAAATCGAAAGGGTTCATCTGTAGTTTTGTAAATTATTGTTATTATTAACATGTTAAACAGTCCACATCGACAGTGTCAATTTATGGTGAACTAGGAGGATATCCATTGTATAAACAAGACATACACGAATTATAAAATTTTGGTGTAAAACACTAAATAGCGATAATATTATCGTAAGTACATTGTATAATAATCTTTTATCAGATTGTGCGAAAGGGAAAACTAATTGGGCTAGTAATTTAAAACTGTTGCTTAACACAACTGGTTTTTCAAATGTGTGGATAAACCCTAGCTGTGTCGATGTGAACAGGTTCTATTTAGTTTTAAAAGAACGCCTTATTGATCAATTTAAACAATCTTGGTATAATTATATACATAACAGCCCAGTCTTGTGTACTTACAAACATTTTAAAACTTCTTTCGAACGCTTGTATCTGGATACATTTTCTTCAAAGTCTCGAATTCCTCTTACTAAACTGAGACCCTCGTCTCACCAGTTACGTATTGAAACTGGGCGTAATGGAAATAACATTGATCATCATGAACGTTATTGCACCATATGTAATAATGGTGACATTGAAGATGAGTTTCATTTTGTTTGTGTGTGTGATGTATATGATAATTTATATAGAATGTATTTGAGAAGAAAATATATCGTTAGGCCTAGCATGATCAAATTTATTGATCTTATGCAAGGTACGAATTATTCCGAACAGCTTAATTTGTGCAAATTTATTTCTAAAGCATTTGAACATCGTCATAACATTGTAAATATTGTTTGTTGATCTTTATTGAAGGTTTACATTTTGGCTTTTTTGCATACCATAATATACCTTTAAAAATCTAGCTTTCATCATGAAAATTATTATATAAATATTTACTAATTAGTTGTTAGGCCATCCTCACTGTGTAAGTGAAATGTTAGTGAAATGTAAAAGTATCTAATGTTAAAGTTTCATGTTAAAAGATTGATTATAAGTTCTTTTCTCATGTCTGAGATTTCAAACCAATCATGTTATCGTTTTATATATGTTTAATTGAATGTATTATATTTATCATGTATTGAGGAGCATTTGTGTTCAAGTTACTTAATAAATAAGTTGAATCTTCAATCTTGAATCTAATATTCTTAAGGTGGATGCAGAAAGAATTTGTACAATAATCGGGATAAATTATTTGACTTTATAGAATTAACTATAGATTTGAATGCTGCAGGAAATAATAGTTTGCATGTGATTATTGCAATTATTGACGAATTATTAAAGTTGGTGGCAATCACGGCGGATAAACATCAAGACGTTTATAAAAAAAGAATGTATAATGGCATCATATTGCATAAAAGAGAAACAAAAGCTTACACAATTATTAAATCCTTAGTATGTCTTTTCTAAAAATAATCCGTTGCCGTTTTTTAATGAAAAAAGGTAGAGAAAAGACATCCATAAAGCGATTTTTTCATTGCTTTCTTAAAAATTAAACTTACCGTGAAATAAGAACTGTGGGCCAATTTTGAGGGAAATAAAATAAGCAAAGATTGCATATAATTTAATTGTCACACCAGTTATTAATGCAAAGTATAATGTAGGTCTGTGACAAAACGGTAACACCCCCCCCCCCCCCGGAAAAATGACTATAACAAGGTAGATTTGTTAGAGTCCAAGTAAGCTGATACCTTAGCAAATGATTTACACAAACCAATTAAATGAACATTTCGAATCAGACGAGTTATTTTTATTGATGAAATATGGTCAGGAGGTTTGGTTGACATGCAAGGCTTTTCTGCATTTAAACAAAATAACAAATGTTTATTAATAATCATTGGCAAAGTTAATATGCGTGGATAATACCATCAAAATATAAAACAGGTATATCTATTTTACTTTATTAAAGTGTCTTTAAAAATAGCTTTCCAAAAGTTATATTGATATATGCCGGTTCCCAGTCTTAGTGCGTCCCATAACTACCTTCTAATTGTAACAGCCATTAAAAGTAAGTCAATGTGCTTGGTTTACCCAAATAGTGGGTCCCCAGACGTTGAGGGTCAAAATCAAGCTGACCATAAGTTGGAAGTTATTCGGCGGTACCGAGTGATATCCCTGAATGCCCCCTACATGCCAATACCCGGTCTTGGGGGGAGGGGGGTCACATCGCCTCCTTCTGGTCGTAACAGTTACCCAAAGTAGTTAAATGTGGTTGTTTACCCAAAAGCGGATCCCCAAACGTTTATGGTCGATTTTGGTCAAGCTGACCCCAGAATGGAAGTTATTTGGGTGTAAGGTGATAGCTATAGATATCCTCTACAAACCTTTTCCCGGTTTTAGGGCGTCACATCGCCTCCTACTAGTCGTACATGAAACCGATAGTAAGTCAATATGCATGTATTACCCAAATAACGGGCCCCTGACGTTTTGGATCAATTTTGGTCAAGCTGATCAAAGATTTAAGTTATTGGGCATTGCTAGGTGATAATCATCGATGTCCCCTACATTCAAGCACCTTGTCTTAGAGCGTCACCTGCGTCATTCTGGTCGTAACAGCAATCTGAAGTGCTTGCTTAACTCAAATAAGGGTTCGTAAGACGTTGGAGTTAATTTTTGTGAAGCTGATCCCAGGATGGAAGTTATTTGGCGGTGTAAGCGATAGCCATAGATGTCCTCTGTATGCCAGTACTGGATCTAAGGGCGTCATGTCGCCTCCTTCTGGTCGTACCAGAAGCCAAACGTATGTCAATGTACATGTTTTATCCAAATAATCGGCCCCAGACGTTTTTGGTGGAGTTTTGCAAACCTGACCCAAGATTAAAGTTAATGGGCGGTGCTAAATACTGTCGTCCCCTACATGTCAGTACCTGTTCTAAAGGCGTCACATCACCTCATTCTGGTCATACTGCTAACCCAAAGTAGTCCAATGAGCTTGTGTTACCCAATTACGGGATCCAACGCCGTTTTTGATCAATTTTGGTCAAGCTGACCTGAATATGGATGTTATTATGCGTTTTTAGGTGAAAACCCTGGGTGTCCCTTCCATGTCAGTACCCGGTATTTGGGCATCACATTGCCTCCTTTTAGCCGTAACATACAACCAAAGTAAGTTAATTTGCTTTTTATACGTAAATAGAGGTTGCCAAGACGTTGAGGTCAATTTGGTCAAGCTCACCACAAGATGTAAGTTATTGAGCGGTGCTAGGTGATAGCCCTGGATGTCCCCTTCATGTCAGTACCCGGTCTTGGGGCATCACATCGTCTCCTTCTGGTCGTTCCAGCAACCTACAGTAGTTCAGTGTGCTTGTTTTACCCAAATAGGGGATCCTGGACGTTGGGGGGGTCGATTTTGGTCAAACTCACCCCAAGATGGAAGTTATTGAGCGGTGCTAGGTGATAGTCCTGGATGTTCTCTTCATGTCAGTACCCGGTCTTAGGGCGTCACATCGCCTCCTTCTGGTCGTTCCAGCAACCCAAAGTAGGTCAGTGTGCTTGATTTACCCAAATAGGGGGTCCTGGACGTTGGGGGTCGATTTTGGTCAAGCTCACCCCAAGATGGAAGTTATTGAGCGGTGCTAGGTGATAGCCCTAGATGTCCCCTTCATGTCAGTACCCGGTCTGGGGGCGTCACATCGCCTCCTTCTGGTCGTTCCAGCAACCCAAAGTAGTTCAGTGTGCTTGTTTTACCCAAATAGGGGGTCCTGGACGTTGTGGGTCGATTTTGGTCAAACTCACCCCAAGATGGAAGTTATTGAGCGGTGCTAGGTGATAGTCCTAGATGTTCTCTTCATGTCAGTACCCGATCTTGGGGCGCCACATCGCCTCCTTCTGGTCGTTTCAGCAACCCAAAGTAGGTCAGTGTGCTTGTTTTACCCAAATAGGGGGTCCTGGACGTTGGGGGTCGATTTTGGTCAAGCTCACCCCAAGATGGAAGTTATTGGGCGGTGCTAGGTGATAGCCCTGGATATCCCCTTCATGTCAATACCCGGTCTTGGGGCATCACATCGTCTCCTTCTGGTCGTTCGAGCAACCTACAGTAGTTCAGTGTGCTTGTTTTACCCAAATAGGGGGTCCTGGACGTTGGGGGTCGATTTTTGCCAAGCTCAAACCAAGATGGAAGTTATTGAGCGGTGCTAGGTGATAGCCCTGGATGTCCCCTACATGCCAGTACCCGGTCTTGGGGCATCATATCGCCTCCTTCTGGTCGTTCCAGCAACCCAAAGTAGGTCAGTATGCTTGATTGACCCAAATAGGGGGTCCTGGACGTTGGGGTCGATTTTGTCAAGCTCACACCAAGATGGAAGTTATTGAGCGGTGCTAGGTGATAGTCCTGGATGTTCCCTTCATGTCAGTACACGGTCTTGGGGCGTCACATCGCCTTCTTCTGGTCGTTCCAGCAACCCAAAGTAGGTCAGTGTGCTTGTTTTACCCAAATAGGGGGTCCTGGACGTTGGGGGTCGATTTTGGTCAAGCTCACCCCAAGATGGAAGTTATTGGGCGGTGCTAGGTGATAGCCCTGGATGTCCCCTACATGCCAGTACCCGGTCTTGGGGCGTCACATCGCCTCCTTCTGGTCGTTCCAGCAACCCAAAGTAGGTCAGTGTGCTTGTTTTACCCAAATAGGGGGTCCTGGACGTTGGGGATCGATTTTGGTCAAGCTCACCCCAAGATGGAAGTTATTGAGCGGTGCTAGGTAATAGCCCTGGATGTCCCCTTCATGTCAGTACCCGATCTTGGGGCATCACATCGTCTCCTTCTGGTCGTTCCAGCAACCTACAGTAGTTCAGTGTGCTTTTTTTACCCAAATAGGGGATCCTGGACGTTGGGGGGTCGATTTTGGTCAAACTAACCCCAAGATGGAAGTTATTGAGCGGTGCTAGGTGATAGTCCTGGATGTTCTCTTCATGTCAGTACCCGGTCTTAGGGCGTCTCATCGCCTCCTTCTGGTCGTTCCAGCAACCCAAAGTAGGTCAGTGTGCTTGTTTTACCCAAATAGGGGGTCCTGGACGTTGGGGGTCGATTTTGGTCAAGCTCACCCCAAGATGGAAGTTATTGAGCGGTGCTAGGTGATAGCCCTAGATGTCCCCTTCATGTCAGTACCCGGTCTGGGGGCATCATATCGCCTCCTTCTGGTCGTTCCAGCAACCCAAAGTAGGTCAGTATGCTTGATTTACCCAAAATAGGGGGTCCTGGACGTTGGGGTCGATTTTTGCCAAACTCACCCCAAGATGGAAGTCATTGGGTGGTGCTAGGTGATAGTCCTGGATGTCCCCTACATGCTAGTACCCGGTCTTAGGGCGTCACATCGCCTCCTTCTGGTCGTTCTAGCAACCCAAAGTAGGTCAGTGTGCTTGTTTTACCTAATTAGGGGGTCCTGGACGTTGGGGGCGATTTTGGTCAAGCTCACGCCAAGATGGAAGTTATTGAGCGGTGCTAGGTGATAGTCCTGGATGTTCCCTTCATGTCAGTACACGGTCTTGGGGCGTCACATCGCCTCATTCTGGTCGTTCCAGCAACCCAAAGTAGGTCAGTGTGCTTGTTTTACCCAAATAGGGGGTCCTGGACGTTGGGGGTCGATTTTGGTCAAACTCACCCCAAGATGGAAGTTATTGAGCGGTGCTAGGTGATAGCCCTGGATGTCCCCTACATGCCAGGGCCCGGTCTTGGGGCATCACATCGCCTCCTTCTGGTCGTTCCAGCAACCCAAAGTAGGTCAGTGTGCTTGTTTTACCAAAATAGGGGGCCCTGGACGTTGGGGTCGATTTTTGCCAAGCTCACCCCAAGATGGAAGTTATTGGGCGGTGCTAGGTGATAGTCCTGGATGTCCCCTACATGCCAGTACCCGGTCTTAGGGCGTCACATCGCCTCCTTCTGGTCGTTCCAGCAACCCAAAGTAGGTCAGTGTGCTTGTTTTACCCCATTAGGGGGTCCTGGACGTTGGGGGTCGATTTTGGTCAAATTCACCCCAAGATGGAAGTTATTGAGCGTTGCTAGGTGATAGTCCTGGATGTTCCCTTCATGTCAGTAACCGGTCTTGGGGCGTCACATCGCCTCCTTCTGTTCGTTCCAGCAACCCAAAGTAGGTCAGTGTGCTTGTTTTACCCCATTAGGGGGTCCTGGACGTTGGGGGTCGATTTTGGTCAAATTCACCCCAAGATGGAAGTTATTGAGCGTTGCTAGGTGATAGTCCTGGATGTTCCCTTCATGTCAGTAACCGGTCTTGGGGCGTCACATCGCCTCCTTCTGTTCGTTCCAGCAACCCAAAGTAGGTCAATGTGCTTGTTTTACCCAAATAGGGGGTCATGGACGTTGGGGGTCGATTTTGGTCAAACTCACCCCAAGATGGAAGTTATTGAGCGGTGCTAGGTGATAGACCTAGATGTCCCCTTCATGTCAGTACCCGGTCTTAAGGCGTCACATCGCCTCCTTCTGTTCGTTCCAGCAACCCAAAGTAGGTCAGTGTGCTTGTTTTACCCAAATAGGGGGTCCTGGACGTTGGGGATCGATTTGGGTCAAGCTCACCCCAAGATGGAAGTTATTGAGCGGTGCTAGGTGATAGTCCTGGATGTCCCCTACATGCCAGTACCCGGTCTTAGGACGTCACATCGCCTCCTTCTGGTCGTTCCAGCAACCCAAAGTAGGTCAGTGTGTTTGTTTTACCAAAATAGGGGGTCCTGGACGTTGGGGGTCGATTTTGGTCAAGCTCACCCCAAGATGGAAGTTATTGAGCGGTGCTAGGTGATAGCCCTAGATGTCCCCTTTATGTCAGTACCCGGTCTTAGGGCGTCACATCGCCTCCTTCTGGTCGTTCCAGCAACCCAAAGTAGTTCAGTGTGCTTGTTTTACACAAATAGGGGGTCCTGGACGTTGGGGGTCGATTTTGGTCAAACTCACCCCAAGATGGAAGTTATTGAGCGGTGCTAGGTGATAATCCTCGATGTTCTCTTCATGTTAGTACCCGGTCTTGGGGCGTCACATCGCCTCCTTCTGTTCGTTCCAGCAACCCAAAGTAGGTCAGTGTGCTTGTTTTACCCAAATAGGAGGCCCTGGACGTTTGGGTCGATTTTGGTCAAACTCACCCCAAGATGGAAGTTATTGAGCGGTGCTAGATGATAGTTCTGGATGTCTCCTACATGCCAGTACCCGGTCTTAGGGCGTCACATCGCCTCCTTCTGGTCGTTCCAGCAACCCAAAGTAGATCAGTGTGCTTGTTTTACCCAAATAGGGGGCCCTGGACGTTGGGGGTCGATTTTGGTCAAGCTCACCCCAAGATGGAAGTTATTGGGCGGTGCTAGGTGATAGCCCTCTATGTCCCCTTCATGTCTGTACCCAGTCTTGGGGAGTCACATCGCCTCCTTCTGGTCGTATTAGCAACCCAAAGTAGGTCAATGTGCTTGTTTTAACCAAATATGAGTTTCCCTTACGTTTAAGTTAATTGTGTTTAGGCTGAATCTAAGATGGAAGTCATGCGGCACTGCTAGGTGATAGCCCAGATGTCCATTTTATGCCAGTTACCTGTCTTATGGCGTCACATCGCCTCCTTTTGGTCGTATTAGCAACCCAAAGTAGTTTAATGTGTTTGCTTAACTCAATCAAAAGGGCCCAAGAGGTTGGGGTCAATTTATTCAAGCTGACCCTAAGATGGAAGTCATTTGTAGGTGCCAGTTCATAGCCATTGCCAGTATCCTGTCTTAGAGCGTCAAATTGCCTCCTTCTGGTCGTAACAAGGGGTCCCAAGGATTTAGGTGCGGCATCTTGCTGTCGTACTAACAACACAATTTCCTTAATTTCTTTGCCATGCACTGACCCCGTCTTGGAGGATACATATGGTCTTCCTAACCCCAGTACTACGCTTATTAAATAATTACAGGGAATAGTCTTTTTAAAGGGTCTGCGTCGTATGCTTACCCTGTCTTCTGGAGTCTTTATATGGTCAGCATGAATCTTAGATAATTACACTATCAACAAAGCGGGATTTTTTCTTTCAAAAAAAGCGTTGCCACCGCGGGAGAGAATGCGTCATCGCGGAATATCGCAACGATATATTCCACCGCAGCCAACGCGGTGGTGCGCGTCGTCACCGCAATCATCTGCTGTTACTGCTGTTTCTGCGTACGACTTAATTCCGTATAAATGCACGCGGCAAATCGCTGTAATTCGGCAAAACCGAGATGTTTAGGTATTTGTGGTACAAATAGAATAGAAGAAGTAGATTAAACCGTGCTCGCGGACAGGATTTTACTTGATTGCGAGGGTAAACAATCGCATTGCTCTTATATAAATACTGACTAAACAACCAGAATGCAACTCATAGTAAAACGATTGAAGAATGTTGGTTAAATAATTTGATACCAAATTTTACGAGAACGCTATTCATATTATACATATTTTTACTTAATATAGCGGGTGTTTCGGATTAAAAACCAAATACCAAATATTATAAAGTACAGTATTTATTGGGGGAATGGGGGTAAACTGTGCCAGTAATAATATTTTAAAAAGCTGATGTAATATTTTAAATGTTTATGTTATCTGGGGCCAAAAATAAATCCAATTTAAATTATTCCCCCATGTGTTATCAACATATTAGCTGGTTATCCCGGATACTATTTAGCCGCGGGTAGCCTCTACTGAGTACTGTAGTACATATTAATTTTATGGTTTACTTTTGTTCGTACTGGTTCTTTTTGATTATGTTTCATCGTGTTTTATTTATATAAACCATTTGCGTTAATGATATTTTCTTTGAAACATTGTTGTTGTGTGGCAGGTGTTCTTATTGGCTGCTGGAAAATAGTAGATTCCTTTCACATTTCGTGTTTCGTGGTAAAAGTACTTATTGGCTGCTAAGTCCCTTATTGGCTGTTGTACTTATTGGCTGCTGTTATTGGCTGCTAGCTTGCTGTCAGTAAACTATTTATTTCTTTTAAGTTTCTGTCGAAAGCATAAAAATAAACGAAATAAATACAATAAAGAGATTTTCAACATCAGTGGAAGATGCCTTCAACATTATACAAATGGGTGTTACTAGGTGGACGGGACCTACGCCGGGGTGTTCAGTTCCTTTGTGAACTCGACACCTCCATGCGTGTACTTGTACAAAATGGGTAAATAATTATAGTATACTTGCTCAACTTGGGTTAATAATTATTGTGAGATCCTTGCTTAAGATGACAATTATTGACTGCATGACTGGCGATCCTTAATTCTCAACACCAAAGGTGGCCACCACATGGTTAAGATGTAGTCCAAATAATTGTACATTGACAGATTTTTTTAAGATTTTTGATATGTGGGTAGTTGTTCCGATCAGGATTCCGGGTTAAAGCATATAGCGTCTATAAAATATCATAAAAACAAGAAATATTACCAGATAATGTTATATTATATTAGTTCCGTACACAAAAAATAAATATCCAACTTATAATTATGAGTTTGACGGCTTTTCTTCATTTTATTCTGTCAAAACACAACGATATATACATGAAGGGCACCTGCAAGGCTTCAGGGCACAGTTTTAAATTGCTCGGAACATTTCGGCCATGGCCGAGTTGTTACGATTGTATAACGAGGTCTATCTCGAAGCTTTGTCGGAGGAGGCCGAGATATTACGATTGTATCGAGTTGTTCCCCTTTGCATAATTGTTTTCTGTGTCAGTCAACTTTCGTTTTATTGGAAAGATAAACAACTTGTTTTAATGCATTAAATGCTTGTTTAGTGCAAAATAGCATTTCACTTACATGGTAAAATATGAATATAACTCTTTATGATCAATTTCAACCATAAAATACTTCACTTAAAACAATTTCAATATTTTTAAAACACCCCCGTTTTTTGCACATTCCCGTTTAGACGTTAGGGATTGGAAGAATCCCGTATAACACGTCTAATATTTTAGACTAGGTTAAGATGGTGTATTTTTCTGAAATATGACTCCAAATTTGTATTTTTGGTGTCATATTTCACTAATATACACCATCTTAACCATGTGCTGGCCACCTTTGCTCAACACTATGTTTTTTTGAAAATAATATGTCTAAAATAACTAGAAGAAACAATTACTGGATAAAAAGAAGATAATGAAAGCACACACACAATACTACTAAACTAATTTATACCAGGCAAGTTTGGTCTCTACTATATCCACTGGAAATTGCATAACCTGTGCCTTTTTATGTAAAAAACCATGTCACCACTATTTTGTTCCCGCTAGGTGCCACCAAGCTGCCATATTGCCGACTGCTTATAATATGCCGTACTGCCCTTTCATCTTCCCATGTGCCTTGTCCAAAGTCATCTTTTAATCTGATAATTAGGAAGAGCCAAATTGGGAACATCGGCAGGAGGCCGAGTTATTGAATGCCAGCGAGTCAGAATATACATTGAGAACTCGTTCATTCAATAATGAAAGTTTGTAAAATGTGATAGAAAATGTAAGGGGATGGTGAAAATTTTTGACAAGCACCATTAGATATTTAAATTGTATTGTACAGACGAGACTCGCCATTTTAATCAGACAGTCACTGCTGATTTGTAAACACAGGAAAAGTGGCGCTTACACAATCAAATACATGACTTTTCATTAAATATTTTGAAAGTTTATTTGTAAAATATTCATGGTGAAAATTGCTTTGGAACCTACAAAAATATGTTGATGCTTGATGTAGTGTTTACCTATTATGTCCATTATCTTGCCAAAATTCGCTGAAACAGCCATTTTGTCAGAACAGAGTTATATTATCAATGTTCTATGTTTTGTAAGTGATTTTTTAAGCAAGGGCAGTGATTTTATTGTCGTTTTATTCTAAAACATCAGCATATCAAACATTATTTTACCAAAGACAATTAAACAACAGCCAGGCTGAATGTAACATTCATACCTAATCCTGAACGTACCAAATTAAAATCGTCCCCTACACATTTGTTTATTTGTGTATTAATTAATTGGTTTCTTCAAATGTCTGTGTGTATTTCTTTAGACCTTGCGATCAAGGATAACCCGTGAAAGTGCAAGCACTTATTTCCAACGGGGTCCTTTGTTTTTGCTGAAGGGACAGCACGCTGAAGAGACAGTGGTGGGATACAAGGAAGTCCGGGTGCGAGACCCTAGCTCTTTTTCGAAGAGACCCCTTGGTTCTTTTACGTGCTCGGTGTAAAGCACCGATACACGGGGTACAACTTTCCTGGGTTAAACCAGTACTGAGTACACCACTTTTCCAAGCACTACCCTTTAAATGCCAAGCGCCAGGCAAGGGAGCTACTTGTACCAACTTTTAACGTCTTTTGGTATGACGCGGCCAGGGATCGAACCCACGACCTCCCGCTCCGTAGGCGGACGCTTATCCACTAGGCCACGGAGACGGTTTTAACCGTCTTTAGACGGGTCTAACTGTCTTTGTTTTTTTCTTCATTTTACATGATGTTTAGGAGAACTATGTGACATTGCATTAAAGAAGACTCAAGTACAATCATACTATACCACAGAGAAAAAGACAAATTTTATTTTTGATATTAAAACACACCCTTCTAAATTTTGAAAAAACAAAACAAACCCATTTTGTTCAAGTATGAAAATCATGGAAAATGATTTAAATTGAGTATACAAACAAAACAAATTCTTGGGTGAGACTCCATCCCCCCCCCCAAAGAAAAACAAATCAAAAACAACCTTGTGCCAGGGTTGACCCCTCCCACAACCACCCCCAATCGCCCCTACATGATATACCGTAAATGACTGAGTATTAGACGCACTTTTTTCTCTCAGATTTTGATGCCTGCGTATAATACCCAGTAACAATTTTTAGAACTTTTTTTCTGAGGTCAATTTCAAGCCGAGAGTTTGTTTAGATTTATGTAGAAAGGGATGTTACTCGCGTCATATTGATCGAGTATATACGGGTTAAAACGGCAGTTGAAGATCGGGATACGGTATATCGTAAGACGTTTATAATTTCAACAAAAATATTTTTCGATTAAAGTTACCGTAATTCACCTAAGAGTTCGGACACTCTAAATATTTGGACACCCATAATTATTTCCCAAAATAATTTATTTTGCGTACCTAATTTTCGGGCACCCAAAGGACATCAATCATAACTTTCATAGTTACCAAGTTTCACAGACGAAGATTATTGATTTTTATCTTTACAATGCCTGGCTAGATTACCTAACCGTCTACACCACTGAGACAATTTAATTAGTTACTACCCATCCTAAACGATTTATTGCCTGTTGAAAAGGAAGTGTGATATATTTATTTGAGGATTAAACAAACAACAAGGGCAATCAAGGGATTAAGAAAACATCAACATGGCATGTTTGTAAAACGATCTGCCAATAAGCTTTTAAACTTGTACCACACTTATAGACTATATGAAGCTATAATCGTACAGTTATACATTAATCCTGCATAGCAATGTCCATGCTCTCCACGAGATCCTCGTGGGTATAACTGTAAGTTATGTGACGTCACACAGTGTGACTCTTTGATCTGAAGCCGATAGTATGTGTTTATTCAGTTCAGTGCATGTATAAAATGGTGTTTTTAATTAACTTCATGAAGGATTTACACTTATAGGCGTAATAAATAAGTTTATGACCAGTGATTACTACGGATAAATTAATAAGTGGTAAAAAGCAAACATGAAGAAAAAGGCAGGTTAAACAAACATGTAAATAAAATGTAAAAATGATAATTTTCTATGTATTCGGAGAGCGAAAAAAATAATTAATTTATGGTGTCCGAACTCTTGTGAATTACGGTATTCAATATTATTTTGAATAATAAATTGAATTAAACAATAATCAAACTTACATATAAAAAAGCAAAGTTGGGCACTGTCAAAATATTTTTTGCATAACATAACTTTTCATTCTCGACAGTATGGTTGTATGGTTTTAAAGATAACCATCGCCATTTTCACGAAAAAAATATTTTTTGTCACTGTCAACAAACATGGTGGCTGAAAATGCCGTACGATTTTGACATTTTTTCTATGCGTCTTTTAACCAAAAACATAGATTAAAAGTTTTTTTCTCGGATTTTTCACAGATTTTTTTCCCTGCGTCTAATACCCCCTATCGTCTTATACCCAGTCATTTACGGTACAGTACACACGAGTGAGACCCACTTTCCTCGCTCACTCCGTGGGATAAAGTCATCCGATTTAATGATCCCGCGGCGGAACTCCGAGTCTAATCAGATAAGCAAGAAATCATTCTAGTTTAGAAGTGAATTATTTTTATGCTATATAAATGCACATTGTTAATCGTAAAAGATTCTTACATGTACCAGCATTTAATTTGTATTTGTGTCAGTAAACGCCAATTGAATATTGTCTTGAATAATAAAATTGAATCATTAAAGTATTGCCACTAATTGTATTGCATCATTAAGCAGCCAACATTTTATATGATTCTGAACCATGACCTCTGACGTCAAGCACGTGATCAATTCAATGTAGAATATACTATTTATCATGGTGGTTAAGAATAGCTATGACGTTTATTGGAATTTTCCACAGAAAACGAGACAAGAAGGCCTTTAAAACCATTTGCTGTGAACTTTGAACGCTTCTTTGACCTCCTCATTTTCCGAAAATGTGTAAACTTGCCTTTCTCCGGTGAAATGTGTTTATCAATGTATTCAGTCAGCAAAACACGTTTATAAGATGCATGTGCAACTAGTTAAATACGACTGCATTCTTGTGGTAAGCTAACTTTATGCAAAACGGGCTGAGGAAAATGAATAATAGCAATATACTGGAGCCGTTGTAATCGGTTGAAAATTTTACTTAGAAATAACTTTAGGGTAGATTCTTATCAAGTGTCCACAGAGTTTCGCAGAGTTAACCCCTCCGAAGAATGCCGCCTTCGTTATTCTTCGGTCGACTGATCACCCTCCGAGAGCCTTAAATTCAAACTCCAAGGAACACAGGCAGTCGATAAAATCCGTGGAGGGAAACGGAAAGTGGGTCTAACTCAATGAGTGTACTGTAGCTTGCCCTTTTCAAAACTCCACCCTGCACTTTTCAAATCCTTGCTTGAGCACTGCTGTGTTCTATCATTATTGTTTTCCTTTCTAAGACAGAACAGAACATTAGACATATACCAGCACTGTACATAGTCAAATTATATCAAACACATTTACAAATATGAATTCAACAAGTCACATAATAAGACAAAGTGATGTAATCAAGCGCTCTGTGTTAAGACTAATCGACTTAGTGCAATAACTCAATAACTGCATATAGAAATAGAAGCAGATATTGAGTTATTGCACTAAGGTGACAGACTGCTCTTGTATTGATTAATTCTTAATCAAGTTTGAATGTGACATTTTGAGCAAAAACTAGGTCATCATAAGTTTAAAACATAAACTTTTACCTATCATCAGGACGTAGACACTTATTTGAAAGAATCTTGTGTCTGATAAACATGCAATGGATCCATATCTAAAAAATTTGCATATATGTCTTATGTTGCCTAACCCCTTCAAAAAAGCCAACAAAATTAAACCAACCTAGCAATCGACTGCGTGTATCGAAGATACAGATTTGGTCACATATAATTTCTGGGAATTTCATTTTTTATGCCAACATACTCATCTGCTCAATATAGAGTTAAGACATGGTGCACTGTAACAGATGGGATAGCTGGTTCTTTACTGTGGGAAGATATTTTATAAGTTCTGACACTTTGACCCCATATTGAATGTCTCTCTTGGAACCCAAAGTTAAACATGAATCTATACACTGTGAATGACATGAATAGAGGTGCTCTAGAAAGGTTGATGCTTACAAATTCTTGTTGATTTTACATCAAATCAGGTGATATTATTTACGTGAACACTAATTGTAGGTATGGAAAAAGCATTTGACCTTTTTCATCATATACAGATATATCTCATATGTGAAGTATGGTGCATAAAAACATAACTCAGGGTCCAGAAAAGAATAGGCTTTGTCACTTTTTTATAACATATATCTTACAGGTCCTTCTTGAAAATGATGTGATCTGTTCACTGAATATCCGTGAATTTGACTGGAAGAAATGCCTTCCAAAGCAAGACCAAGTTGGTGAATGCAAGTCCAGAAGCAAATTTGTCAAAGCCTGGTCTAAATATGGTATGTTGAAGACATAATAATTCTTTATTTATTGATAACAGATTTTTGCCAGACCCAATACATTTCAATAATATACCTTACCCATAAGACTTTGACTAAATTAATGTACCATTTATATCTTGTGATGAAATTTTAGAAAAAAATAGATATGCATGATACAAAGATTAACTATTTTGAAGCATTATTATACTTTTAAGACAGATTAAATTATACGTAAAAAACATGAAATTTGCTGTTTTTTCTTTTCCAAATTGTAGAATATTTTCATTTGCATTTTGAAAAGGAATGGAAACAACATAATTGTAATTGTTGGATATAGTTCCTTATAAGAGTATGTTTACACTTTTACTATATGCTGTTTGAGTATTTAGTCATAAAATCCAAAACAATACTTTAGTGAATATTGGCTAATTCAGATAAACAATATTATACTTGTTGTTTCTAAAGTGCCTAAAAGCAACTGGGTTGAAAGTGATGGTGAGCGTGATGTTTCGGACTCAAGCACTGAGCCAACTGAGCCAAGAACAAGAACTTCAGCCCATGAGATGAATCTGCACCTAGACCAGTTTTTAGAGGACAAGCATCTTGGTAAATACATTAAGACTTTTTTCATTTGTTTTTCTTACCCCAATAGAATTATTGCATTGTGTTGCCTCTTTGTTGACTCCATTCATATAATGGGACATATCAAAGATTCGTATCGTGGCTTATTGTTGTCAAGATGTCCAGTAATTTTATCAATAACTTAGGAAGGATTTGTCCAGTCATCACCAAATTTGGTTGGTATTTGACTGGACATATTTTCATAGAGAAATTCCATAAACAGCCATATAGTTTTTATTCTCAAGTTTATAATCTGTCTTAAATACAATAAATCATTCTAAAATCAGTGTTGTTAAAAATGTTTGATCAATGACTTAAGAAGACGTTGTCAGATATGTATGGACCCTACACTTTGGACAAGTTCAATAACACCTCAAAATGCTTTAGTTTGTCAAGACTGAAGAGTAGCTCTTCACCTTTAAATTATAGAATTATGTCTCCCCCTCTCTGGGGGAGACATATTGTTTTTGCCCTGTCCGTCAGTCCGGTAGTCCGGTAGTCCGTCAGTCCGTCAGTCCGTCAGTCCGTCCGTACGTCACACTTCGTTTCCGATCGATAACTGGAAAACCGCATGACCTAGGATCACCAAACTTGGTAGGGAGGTTGGTCATGAGGTGTAGAAGATCCCTATTGTTTTTGGGGTCACTAGGTCAAAGGTCAAGGTCGCGGCGACCCCCAATGTAAAAAACATTTCCGCTCAATATCTTGACAATGGTTTGACCTAGGTTCACCAAACTTGGTAGGGAGGTTGGTCGTGAGGTGTAGAGGATCCCTATTGTTTTTGGGGTCACTAGGTCAAAGGTCAAGGTCGCGGCGACCCCCAATGTAAAAAACATTTCCGCTCAATATCTTGAGAATGGTTTGACCTAGGTTCACCAAACTTGGTAGGGAGGTTGGTCGTGAGGTGTAGAGGATCCCTATTGTTTTTGGGGTCACTAGGTCAAAGGTCAAGGTCGCGGCGACCCCCAATGTAAAAAACATTTCCGCTCAATATCTTGAGAATGGTTTGACCTAGGTTCACCAAACTTGGTAGGGAGGTTGGTCGTGAGGTGTAGAGGATCCCTATTGTTTTTGGGGTCACTAGGTCAAAGGTCAAGGTCGCGGCGACCCCCAATGTAAAAAACATTTCCGCTCAATATCTTGAGAATGGTTTGACCTAGGTTCACCAAACTTGGTAGGGAGGTTGGTCGTGAGGTGTAGAGGATCCCTATTGTTTTTGGGGTCACTAGGTCAAAGGTCAAGGTCGCGGCGACCCCCAATGTAAAAAACATTTCCGCTCAATATCTTGAGAATGGTTTGACCTAGGTTCACCAAACTTGGTAGGGAGGTTGGTCGTGAGGTGTAGAGGATCCCTATTGTTTTTGGGGTCACTAGGTCAAAGGTTAAGGTCGCGGCGACCCCCAATATAAAAAACATTTCTGCTCAAAATCTTGAGAATGGTTTGACCTAGGTTCACCAAACTTGGTAGGGAGGTTGGTCATGAGGTGTAGAAGATCCCTATTGTTTTTGGGGTCACTAGGTCAAAGGTCAAGGTCGCGGCGACCCCCAATGTAAAAAACATTTCCGCTCAATATCTTGAGAATGGTTTGACCTAGGTTCACCAAACTTGGTAGGGAGGTTGATCATGAGGTTTAGAAAACTCCTATATTTTGGGGGGTCACAAGGTCAAAGGTCAACGTCGCTGTGACCTCTAATGTAAAAAAATATTTCCGTGCAATATCAGGAGAATGCTTTGATCTAGGTTCACCAAACTTTGAAGTGAGGTTGGTCATGATGTCTAGTTGATTTTGCAATCAGTTGGTCAAAGGTCAAGGTCACTGACCTTGAGGTGAAGAACCGGTTTCTGCTCAATAACTCAAGAATGTTTACACCCAGGAACTTCATACTTGGTATGCCAGTTAGTCATGACTAGTTGATGGCCCCTATTGATTTTGGGATCCATCATTGATTATTTCTCACCTACGACCACACAATGGGGGAGACATGCGCTTTTTCAAAAAAGCAATCTCTAGTTAACCTTTGTTTTTTTTCGTTTAATAATGTGAAAATCCTTTGTCAAATTATCACCAATTTGGATTTGAATGTGTATGAACATACTATCATGGATAATTTTAGTTGAATCACTTTATTGTTAAAACCTATAAACTAAAACCTATAGAAATAACCTTTGATTGGTTTTGTCTAAACAATATCTGTAGAAGCCATTTACCAATCGTCCCCTAATTTGGTCAGAATATGAATGGAACAATATCACACCTCCAACATAATTGTCATATTGGCATTGATCCAGAGCTGGTCACACAGTGACCCCATATTTTCCCATATTGGTTCCCTAATATTTATATACAATACCAAAATGGCGTCTATTTTCCTGTTTCGATGAAAAATGAAACATTTTCAATAATTGTCCCACAACGTGGTAGTTTACAAAGGGAATGTTACCTTCAGTGATCATGTTTTATAAATATACTTTGCTGTGACATATTTAGAGATTACAGGATCAATCAGCCATGTCTCTTCAGGAGAAATGACTCTTTAATTTGCCCTAATTATAATTATAATTACAGGTCTACTCAATTCACTTATCATGCTAGTACTGTTAACCAAATTTAAAAATATTATGAGCGTTTTTTTAGACATTTGCCTTTCTTGTATAACTTACATTATCAAAGTGAAAAAGTGCCTATACTGCAATGTTTCCACCTTTTATTGGATATTTTATTGTAAACAGGTGTATACGATGTACATATTGAAAACCTCGTGGCACCTGATAACTGCAGAGCAATAAGACATGTGGATCCCCACCATGTTGGATTCCTTGCGGACAGTTTTGCAGAGACAAAAATTGGCCAGCTGGTGGTGCTTCAGGGCATGGTTTTGGATAGAGATGTTGATCCTGCCACTCTGCACCAGCTTGGTGCAGGCAAGGTTGAATGCCTGGGTGGGAACCACACCAGACAAGCCCTACAGGTATGTTGAATAAGTAACAATCTAAACAATTTACGATGCCTATCTTAAGATATTTTAAGGTTCTCGCAAATAATGCTCTGTGGGTTCTTAAAAGAAACAAAATAATTTCATTTGGATGTAGAAAATAGAAAAGATTGTTGGGGGGGGGGGGCATTTTTTATAACTTACCAAATGCCACATGGTAATGTTTTTTTCACTAAATCTTAAGTCAGTTCTCTCAATGACCACTCCTGGTTATTTGACAGTGATAGTCTGTTTGACAGGTTTGTAGAATTGATGGCTAAAACTTAGTTTGGTAGGTTATTTCAAGTGTTTTAGGGTAGTTCGCAGTCAAGATTAATTTTGACTTATCTTTATAAGCTGGCCAAAGTTGCAGTTATATGTCGTCACCCTCGTGCATCAACTCAATAAAAAGAAGCAGATATTGAGTTCTTAAAGCAAGTTGATGATGAATAAACCTTTATGCTTCATAGCTTGTGATATGATACTGCAGTAGCAATTTTCCTGACCCAAATGATGTAATTCATTATCCAGCCAAGGGCTTCCATTTTAAACTGGTCTATGCATCCCTAGGACTCATAAACATTTATTGAGTTCAAATCATATGCCATGGGGGTCACAAGACTTCCCATAGTAAAATATGTCAAATATACCGCGTAATCCCAGTCTTATATGATGTATAATTAAAATGATCCTTGATCATCATTAAAATAGTAAAACTGTTTCGAAGGCTTGCCTTTTTATGTATAATAAAAGTTTTATGAGTTGATCAATTGATCTTGTTTGATTAAACTCCTAGCATTATTGATTCATTTTTATTTGAAATTTGATTGTGTTTTTATATTTTTGCTTATGATTGTTTCAGACGCTGTACCATGAGGGCCGCTGGAAAAAAGATTCTGTCAAGGTTAATGTCTTTAGAGAACTGACCAGGGAGGCTGCCCTCTCATTGGGCTACCAACATAATGTTGTATTACATGAGAGGAAAAAAGCTGTCTCCTTCCTGGACAAGGTGCGCATGATGAGGCATTTGCGTCCTGAGGAGACAATGTCAGCAGCCCAGGTGAAGACCTGGAAGGACTCACTGATATTGGTGTTTAAAGCAAAGGTATAATGATGTGTTACCATTAAAATGCTGATTATGTTAGGTGAAGATATGTGATATGTAGATGTTAGTACTATACGACTGTTCTGATGTAATTAGCCTTATTTTTCATTGTGATTTAAAACATTGTAATGTAGGAAACCTAGTCTTTCATTCACTGGGACTTTGTTTTGTTTATTTATGTTCAATGCTTGTTCAAGTTATCAGTTTATAACAACTGAGGAGGTTCAATAATGAACCATTGACATTTTATTGCAATGGAAAATTATCCATGCCACCCCATTCAATAACTAGATACCTGAATTCATAAATATCTGTCCTCCTGACTCATATGTGCGGGGCGCCTGGCAGAGAGGCAATCTGTAGCCAATATTTAGTATTATACCAAGTCAGCAACTGTACATACTGAAACCTTTTCCTGCTTTGGAAGCAGAAACCCAAACCACTAGGCGGCAGAGATGGGTTTTTTTTTATTAAGGGTTCAAATTATTTGGCATTATCATTTAAGTTCTATAATTGGGTTTAATAATGAAATTTAACTGATGACTTGTGTCAATATGATTTAAATACAACATATATTTTTTAATGATTCATGTATTGTCTGTGTCTTTTTGGACTTATTTTCTAAACACTATTTGTTACAGGACCGTAGGAAGCTCCAGCAGAGGTGGGCCCACCACCTTCTTATGGCACAGCTGCCAGATGAGATATGGGCAAAAGTGTTGAGGTCCACTCAACTGATAGATGTCAATGAGCGATTCTTTAAACAAATGATGAAACTCAGCCAGGCATGCATACCAAAATGCTTGTCAGTTTTAGAAGAGAGTGGTCCAAAAGCATTTAATGTGAAAGTGTAAGTTTTTCTTGTATCAAATTAAGATAAGTTTGGCATGTATCCTTCTTGACAGTAAAACTTTTAAATACATGTAGATATTTATTTGTCATCACAATACACAATTAAGGCAATAGATTTTTGATATAACCCAATGTTCCTTTGTACAAATGTGACCATAGAAATAATGCATGTAGTATAAAGGGACACAACCACAGCTTTAAAAAGTTTCATAGTTTTAGCCTTTTTCAAACATATATTTTTGGTCACCTCTTTAAAATAGTAAATGGTGGTCACTTTTAATATGTTTAATATTTTACATTTCAGGAAAGAGTTCATTGCAGAGAATGAGTTAAGATCAGGTCAACCTAAATTGGTATGCATTATAAGCTTAATACTTACCATTGCCATGTAATTACATATGAACATTTTTGTGCATAATTTACTGAGGTTTATTTCCTACTTAATAAAATTTGATAGAAGTTTCTTTTATCATTTATGTAAATGAATATCATTATCTTATTAATTTCGAAACTTTCACACCAAAATTTGCACAAAAAAGCTTCAATTGAAATGTAGGATAAAAAATATGTCAATGATGTTTGTTTTGCAAAAGACTCAAGAACTGAAAGACATTTGTATTCATCTAAAACTTTCAGAAAACCCCAAGTCAGCCTCCCACTCCTCTGGATGAAGAAAATCGCGTAGAATTTGATGGTGATGCTGATCTGTTTGATGATATTGACCATCATCAGCCAGACATTCAACCTGCTATAGATTACAGACAGAAATATGAGGCTCTGCTGGTCAAACATGAAAATTTGAAGAAGGAGATGGAAAATGGTAAAACTTACTTTATATTAATATTTCCAGCTTTCATGTTTTTGTCGCTAGTATTCTTATGCATGTTAATTGTCAACCAACAGGTAATATAAGGCCTTGATGAATTTAATAGGTGGTCATGTTTATGGCAGGCAGATATTAAGTCGTTATGCAAATTTATTGTTCTAGATTTACAAAGTTATTATATATCTGTTAAAGGAAATTTGGAAGTTTATTACTCCCTAGAAATGGGTTAAAACTTTCAAAGTTTATTCCTAGGAAGTACAAAAACATAATTTTGAAGAAAACTTCCAAAGTTGAAAGGTTGGAAGTTCAAAATATCAAAACCGGTGTCAATATTACTTTTATGGTCACAATTTCAATCAGTGTTTCAGTAAATTGGAGTATTATAATATTAAGGCTGTGAATTTGGCAGGTTATAATTGCATATTATTTGATTTTTAACATATAGTACTGGTTGAAGAAAATGGAAAAAATACTGTTTTCGGAGACTTCAACTTTCAAATTTCAGTGAAAAACATCCAAAATTGATAGAAAGGAAGTTCATACTTCCAGTGTCATATTCTTAATGGAAGCCCTGAGTTATACATATACATGGCTATATTGATTAGAATTTCTTTACTTCTGTATGTAACAGTAAAGAAGCAAAAAAGGGAGGAACATGATTTCCAAGTGGGTGAAGCTGTTCAAGCCAAGTGGACGGAAAAGGGAAAGTCAACATGGCTATCAGCCAAAGTGATTGGGAAAGGTAAGAGACTATGTAAAGATACATCAAACTGCAAAGTTTTCTTATCAATATGTTGATTTTTAACTTGACTATTTGAAGACTAAGGAGGCCTTTCTATTCTTGTTGTCGGGTTGAGGTTTAAGGGCTGGTTTGCACTTTCACTTTGAACTCCAATGCCATTCATTCAATACGCTTGATACTTGAAACACTTATTCAGGACCATCACACAATGAGGTTTCACAACACTATTTTACATGATACAAATTTCGGCAATTTTCACATTATGCAGGGACTTTTTTGTATATATAATCAGGCTTTCGCAAAGGAAAACTTGTTATAAGACTGACTTGCAGCCTTGCTCGGTCGTCAAACTCACCAATGATAACGGTTATTTAAGTTAGGTTTGACATATAATTATACTGTCCAAACTTGCTTTATAGGAAAAGAGTTTATGGAGACCTCTAATGTGATTGTGTTTGGGGAAAAGTGGTTGGTATTGAATAACTTAAGGTCTCCATATTGAAGTACTGAACATTTATTTATTTCAGATCTTACACTGGATGTTGATTGGGACTGTGACAAAAAGGTTTCCTCGGTATCACCAATCCATCTAAGAAGGTTATAAGACATCTGGCTACATCTACTAGACTTAATTATCTGTAAATGAAATTTATTTTTTTGATTATGAGATGTCATTACTGTGCTAGAGCTGTTTTGATGATTAATGCATGAGTCTATGAATCATTTTTGTTTATTGACATAGAAGTAATTTTTTATCATTACACCAACTTCTGATAAAAAATATTTTTGTTTAGATAATTTCAAGACATTTGCACATCTGATGAAACACTATTTCACATAACCCTGGAGTTGTTGAGTTATTATTATTTTTGATTCATTAATTTTCATTTAACTAATTTTTATCATTACTTAGTTCTGATAAGAATTAATTGATGTATTTAAATAACGATTTTTATAATAATGCTTAATTTAATCATGGTGTTGTTTATATAGCTATGACATCAATAATGTCAAAGATTTTATGTATGATATTAAATTGGATTCATTGATTTTATCAATTTTTTTTTTATTGTTGAATAATGTAGTATGAAACCTTGATGACATAAAACATAAGTGTATAGGTTCTTCTTTAAGGCTGCCTTCTAACAGATTGAACATTTGACAAAAAACATTGTCTTAGGATGAGCCAATTTATGCGAAAAATGCATAGAAACGATTGATATAAGACTCAGATTGCAGGTTTTAATATCTTATTCCAGAAATTAATGTTTTAGGCATTTTTCTAAAACAGTTAGAAACACTTATAGCCATAAACATTATTTTTGAATTGAAGTATAAAAATCTGCTTTGATCTTTTATCAACAATCTTTGATTACTGCTTTGCAGATATTTAAGCAAAAATTTGCTCAGTCCAAGACAAGAAATGAAAGAAGTCAAAAGAGCCAAATTGTGAGAGAGCAGCTTTAATGTCTTGAGTTGTTTAATATATATTTTATATAGCTAGAACTGATTTCAACCAAAGTGTTTCAAACATAAGAAACTTAAGCTTAATGATGTTCAATCTGTGAGAGTGCTGCTTTAAGAATTAAAGAAAAGTTTGTACCTGTATTTATTTGCAAGTTTGCCTCACCTACAACATATAACCTTTTTTTTAGAGTTTCAGAACCCTTAAGAACCCTTATTCAATATTCTTACAAAGCAATGTTTTTTTTTTAATCTTTACAGGACAAATGTCATACATAAATGGATTGTCATTATATAAAATATATAATATGCATCACAAACTGTCACATAATATGCTCAATGTCTTTCACATCAACTTTGTCTTTCATGTGAATCTTTAAATACTCTATGTTAACTGTTTTTGTCTGTAATTAACTCAAATTGAATTGCTTTTAAGCTCGACTATTCAAAGAATAAGGAGAGCTATCCTAGTCACCCGAGTGTCGGTGTCGGTGTCGGCGTAACCACTTATGTTAAAGTTTTTGTAAGAGTTTGTGTACCACCTCAAATATTGACATATGGCTTTGAAACTTTGCACACTTGTTCACCATCATGCCCCCAACCTGTACACTGGAGGAGATAACTCTATCAAGCATTTTGACAAAATAATGCCCCTTTTTTAACTTAGAATTTACGTTAAAGTTTGCGTACCACCTCAAATATTTTCAAAGTCAATTGACATCTGGCTTTGAAACTTTGCACACTTGTTCACCATCATGCCCCCAACCTGTACACAGGAGGAGGAAACTCTATCAAGCATTTTGACAAAATTATGCCCCTTTTTCGACTTGGAATTTACGTTAAGGTTTGCATACCACCTCAAATATTTTCAAAGTCCATTGACATCTGGCTTGGAAACTTTGCACACTTGTTCACCATCATACCCCAACCTGTTCACAGGAGGAGGTAACTCTATCAAGCATTTTGACAAAATTATTCCCCTTTTTCGACTTGGAATTTACGTTAAAGTTTGCATACCACCTCAAATATTTTCCATTAAATTTATGTAAATATCTCAGCACATCATGCATTGCATTGATATTCAATCTAAAAGTGATCCCTGCATGTTTCGCCAAAACTTTTCAATCGATACACCGAAAAGCGGCGGAATAGTCGAGCGCGCTGTCTCTGAGACAGCTCTTGTTTATGCACCGTTATGAATTTTTTTTTATTCTTATATCTTTTGTACATTATTATTTTTTTCAATTGATAAGATATAAACTATTTAAAAAAAATTACAAACCAAACATTTTCTGTAATGACATTTATTTTTAATTTAAGTTGTTAAGTTGTCGAACAGTTTTTATCAAATCACTACCAAACATTTTCTCTTTGACAATTTTTGTTTTGATATGATTTTCATGGTTTCTACTGATTAGAAATGGTGTTGATAAACTTTCTCTTTAGACATTATTTGTCAAGTTTTAAGCTTTTATTGTTAGGCATTTTACCACATCCAATTGTTCGGACGACCGAACATTTTTTCTTTGGACATTTTTGTCTAGTTTTTAGCTTTTATTGTTAAGCATTTTGCCACATCCAATTGTTCGGACGACCGAACATTTTCTCTTAGGGCTATTCCAGTAAAACATATGTCCCACCCCAGGAAGGCACTTTCAAAATGGACCATCCCCCTTCTGAAGTTTATTTGATGAGAAAAGAACCCCCTTTAGAATATTTTTTGAGCAAATTCGGACCCCCTTGAGAAGTTTATTTTTTTATACGTCTATATGCAAAGATTATTTGCAATTACTCTTTTGTAACTCTTTGATCAGGTGAGCTATATAGGACCTTATAGCTCACCCTAGTTTCTAAGCCAATCATCACCCAGAGATTTTCAAATCTTTGCTCGAATAGGTTTCATATAAGATCACATCTGCATCCAATAAGTTAATTATTATAACTAGGTCAACAGACATGGCGCGCGCCAAATGAACTTCGAGCAGCCAATGGGCACGCTGTATACGGCCTTGTTCGATGATTGGCTTAGAAACTAGGGTGAACTATAAGTCGGTTACAGCTCATGTAATGGAAAATAACAAAACTTATTACTGGGCTTCGCTTGTAATAAATTTTGTTATTTTCCATTAATAAATTTGGTTATTTTCCATTATATGGACTATAACCTACACACCACGGTTCTCTTGTTTCTTCATATGTTGCTATAAGTGCATATTAAGCCACATGAGGCTGAAACTTTCACCCATGTTATTATATAAAACCTTAAAATAACTTGTGGTCGAAATGTTAAGGGGACGAAACATTCGGATTTATAACATTTACGCAATACGTACAAATTATGATTTCTAATAAAATTCTAGACAACTGTTGTCAATTTCAGGGGTCGACACTAACCATTTTTCCAAGGGATCCCGAAGGGACACCAACATTTGAAATCAGGTGTCCCTTCCTGAAATTAGGAGTCCCTTCCACTTTTTACATTTTTTCATTGTTGAGCCTGTTTTAATATTAAATTCAACATCCTTTTACTTTTCAATTTGTAATGCAAGTATAAACCACCATAACTATTATACATGTTTTCAGCAGCATGTAATGACAGGTTAGTAGCACTGAATGGCAGTGAGGTATATTTTGGTCTCTAAGTTGGTAGATTGGGTTCAAAAGCGGGAGAATGTCTAAGTCCCTTTTGTTTTCAGTCAAAAACAGAGATGGATACAATGTAAACAAAAACTTGATGTTGTTACTATTTTTAGATTTTTGGAAAATACGCATAAAATACATCATGGTTCAGGGTCTTGTCAAATGTCGGTGCTTTTCATTAAGAAACTGTAGGAATATTACATCTGGCTTGTGAAAACTCCAATCAATATTTAGTAGAGCTGTTGATAAATCAATCAGACTGCCCAACAGTCGTAGTGCATACTGGAAGAGCAGACGACCAAAAATTGTGTATACATGTTAATTTTCGCGCCAAAAAGTCATAAAATTTTATAAATTTATTGAATTAATGAATAAAACCCTGCAAATTGTATTTCTATTATTTTTTATCAAGGCATAAAATATATGTCTTTAAAATTAACAAAGAATATTGATAAGTTGAATGCCAATTAACAAAGAATGCTGAATGTAGGATGCAGTTCTTTTGTGTCGTAAATGTTATTGTAAATACTCAAAGGTCGCATCATATTATATAAAAGGTATCATCAGAGTTGGCATCTTTTTGGGCGGTTCTGACACATAAGCAAAACAATTCCACATAAGTATTTTACCGATAATAAATCTCTGTCAGCTCTGACCTTGTTTAAAATGTAAACAACAAAACGGAAGCGTTAACCTGCATGCGCCTGTGAAATGACCTGTTTATTTATAGATTCATGACGTAACTAGAGTCAAATAGTCAGCTATACTTTCGCTTTGATGAGTCCGATAATGATAATTAATAATATTGTTTTGACATGTGCTGTCAAGAAATTTAGGGAGCCCGAATTTAGGTAATAAATTAATTAAATGCTACTTATTTATTGATATTTAGCGTTTATCAGTCAGAAATTTAAAGTGTCCCGACGGAATACCGGACTTCGAAGTTCAGGTGTCCCTCCTGAAAAACTGGTGTCCTCGGGATCCCGGGACCCCGTTAGTGTCGAACACTGCAATTTGGTATACTTACCACGAAACGTATCCACACATGCGGCGCAACTATTGGTTTCTAGCCAATTTTGTAGGTTGGTCTTCGACCACGACTTTACAAATTCTGGCGCCTCCGCCATCTTGTTGTCAAGGGACGCAACTTCTTCTGATTTCCGGTACCGCGGAACCGACTCGTAATATCGCGAAAATTTGTATCCAAACCAATTATGTACACGACGTTCGGTAAAATATGTTATATGGATAAAAAAAACCCGGTATTTCACCATCGGGCAGTGAATATAAATGAGCAGATACGGTCAGAAGCAAAAAAGAAAATGACGCCCCCCTATAGAAGCGAAATTGGACTTATCACCACCCCCTACAGTAGCAAATTAAGAAAAAGACCTACCCCCTACAGAATTTCTTTATTTTGCCGTCCTGGGGTGGGACATATGTTTAACTGGAATAGCCCTTATAAAACTTGTTAACTTTATAATGTTTACGCTTTGAAATTTGGTATGTCAATCAAACATTTTGAAAATTAGAATACTGTTTTTCAATGGTTTTACATTTGACCACTTAACTTTGTTCGGACGACCGAACATTTTGTATCAATTTCAAGTTTTGATTTTAGTTTGACCATTTTCAAATTGTTAATTACATCGAAATCCTTATTTGCAATTTTCAAGCATTTTGACCACATCCAAATGTTCGGATGACCAAACATTTTCTCTTGGACATTATTTGTTCTTGAGCTTTTATGATAAAGCATTTTAGCACATCCAATTGTTCGGACGACCGAACATTTTCTCTTTGGACATTATTTGTCATGTTATTAGCTTTTATGGTAAAGCATTTTAGCACATGAAATTGTTCGGACGTCCGAACATTTTCTCTTTTGAATATTGTATACTTTATAATTTCATGATTTGAAATTTGGTTGGACAATCAAACATTCAAAAAATAAGAATACTGTTTTTCATATGTTCTACATTTTGACCACTAAACTTTGTTCGGTCGACCGAACATTTTGTATCGGTTTCAAGTTTCGATTTAAGTTTGACTATTTTCAAATTGTTAAATACATCAAAAATTTTACTCTCAATTTAAAAACTTTTTGACCACATCCAATTGTTCGGACGACCGAACATTTTGTATCAATTTCAAGTTTCGATTTTAATTTGACTATTTTCAATTTGTTATCATTACTGAACATTTTGTGAATTGATAGTTTTGAATAGTTTAAATTCTGTCTTGTTATTTTTTTCATTTGTTCGGTCGACTGAACATTTTCTTATATTTGACTCTTTTGGATGGAATAATGCTATAAAATAAAAGAAATTAACTTTTTTTGTTGTTGTGTTGGTTCTATTTTTTAGTAAAATATGCTTAAAAAGGGAATGCATTATGCAGAAAACCTGTCTGTGAATTGGGATCGATTGGACGATCCCTTTTTAAATTGGACGAGCTTACATGTATCAACATGTATCATCCAACTCTGATAGGACGTTAGTTGGGCTGAAGAATGCATGATCTTATGAATTAACACATTGATCTGGTAAAATAATTATTTAAACTACGAGTAGGTTCTTAAATGTGATTAGTTTGAAGAATTTAGTACATTAACAACAATCTGACGAGGTATTTGATATCATCTGACGGAGTATTCTCTTTTTAAAAAGCAAGCCTAAACGCATGTAGTTTTACATATGATTAAGGAAATGATGTTATAATCTTTGTTATTAATAACGTGAATTTATTAACGTTTAAACAGTATCCCCAAGCCTAACGCGAAATTATACCAAGCAACCTGTAAATCCTTTCCGAAAACATTGGTTATGCAATAATTCTTTAAACTGTTTTTAATACCATTTTTTCACATTAAGCAAACATTTCTATACTAAGTTTTTCAAATGATGACACTTGGTCAGAATAGGAAATGGTGTTAATAGTTTTAATTAAGGTTGTATCTTTTTGCTACCTAATTGAAGTATTATCGATGAGTAGATGTGAGGTCGTCTGGAAAATTCCAATCCATCTTGGGCATCCTTAAGACCCAGACTAAGAAATGCATTTAAACATAAGAAAACAACAACAATTTATGTCAATAATTTATGTAGCTTTTTTTCGAATTTTATAACAATTAAATCTGCTATTTGCAAAACGGTTAATTAAAAATGGCCTGATGTGTTATTTTTGCAATGAATTATTCTAAACATACCAAGCTGAAAAATAACGTTTTCATTTATTTTCCAAGTATTATTGCTACATCTCTTCTAGCATACAATTATCGAATTGCTGTGATGAATATACAGGGACATATGCTAAATTGACAGATTGTGGACTGCTAAAAGTAATAGAACCAAGCAAGATTCAATCGAAGTAGATTGTCATTCTTTCCCCTCTTCTGTGTTCTGTTTGAATGGCAGATCGTCTAACACATCTGTTTCTGGATTGTAAAATAGCTTCTCCTCATCGTTCGGTTGAAACTGCTTGCAGTCCAGAATCGCTGAATCAGGAACCTAAACATAAAATGGGCCTGTATGTGTCTTATGTATCGCATATACCAACAATGATATTGAAACATAACATGGTACAAATGTGTATAACAAACGCTACGGAAAGGATAACATACCGGACCTCTTCCTTGTATTCTTATATATTGTAACAATGCCGAGCTATGGGGAAAAGGCTTGAGCTAATCGCAAATTTGTCGTAGGGCATTTTGCTTGCATGTTTTATCATTGATATCGATTGCCTTGTAATGGTTGTTTACTTTAAAACTCATAACGAACACAAATTCCCTATTCGCACAATTTTGGTTTCTGTATTTAAAGTTTCTGATACACACCCTTCTATCTAAACATTAACGCTGACTGATTTTGCATTCTTCCAGGTTGTAAATATTATCTTAAAACAAAACAGTATATAGTTTCAATTAACATTTATAAATATATCACTAGCCAGTGCAGATATTTGATTCATTGTTTATACCGTATCCAATGGGGTGTACAATGACGGTTTATGATTGGTCAGTGGTGCATCGGTCACACTGCTGTACGCACACAGGAACGCCCATCGCCGTTTATCACTAAGGTTTTCACTGCTACAGTGAAGTAAGTTGCAGTCAAAGAATAGCACGTCTCCTGTAAACATATGGTGTACCGAGTGCGTCAAAAGTCAATCAAAGCGACAATAGATACGAAATAGAGCTGAATTTATGAATATAAAGGGGTATTTCTATATATAGGCATCAAATTCTTAAAGGTACTCGCTCATGTGTTTGGACCAACAATAGTTCTCCAGGTAGTGCATCTTAAAACATTATTGTATCATTATTGTCCTATATGATTTCGAAACTGCAGCAAAAATACAGTTTAAAAGTATACTATTTAGAATATATTCGGTTTAGTTGTGTACAAGGCCACGCCAATAGAGTCAAGAAATAATTACAAACAAGACGCCTAAACCATAGCGGCAACAGAACGTAACGAAAGCGATGGATGTTTTGACTTGTATCAATAAACATCATGTATTAATGTCATTCAACTAATCACGCAACGACAAAGCAGTTATTAACGCTAATGAAAATTGTTGTCTTCATGTACGATTTTTAAGCAAATATCAATATTTTTTCCAACTTTTGATTTGTTAGTGTTAACAATTCTAATTATTTGTAACACATGATTGCGTCATACAAAAATAAATGCATTTTAACAAAACTTGAGCGATTCCTTTAAATAAAAAGGTACAAGAGACGTGCAATTCTAAATACACACGTACACATCTATTTATTTCATATAACTAAATATGAAATAAATAGATGTGTACGTGTGTATTTAGAATTGCACGTCTCTTGTATGTTATACCATTAAAGGGGCTCATCTTAACATAAAAGTGTCCCTCTGAATTAGAAAAAATGCACATATGAATTTAGAGGTTCATTTATGAATTAAGGAAAGCAGAAAGAAGAAAACTACTTTTGACCCATATGGCTCGTAGCCTGTAAACATATGTATTATGTTATGACAATATAACGAAACATATATATTATTTAATGACTATATAACGTGAACAGTTTTAGCAATATAAAGGCCTGTATTAGCTAGCCTAACGTCTGAACTTAGACATGTGTGAGTTTCGTTTGTGCACACCAAGAACAGAAAAATGGAAATCCTCTGGATACGAAGGCTACTGTCGGAACACGCGACCACATTCTCGCTTAACACTGTAACAACGTGATTTACTAATTATTATTTGATATAATTTCCGTCACAAACGGTGTAGAATAAATTGAATGAGGTGTAACTTTCTTTACTTCTGTACTAGTCATCGAGAACAGATCAATCCGCGTGAAGAAATTATTGCTTAGTACGCCGAAGTCATAAAAGTGTACTATGTGTTATTGTTTTATTTCTTTGGATAAAGGAATATAAGAGGTTTCTAATTTACCTAAGTTACAATATAGAAAAGCTATGAAATAGTTTTTAGGTTAGTATTATGGGGAAATTAATAACAGAAAATGTAGCAAACGTGTCATTGTACAAATATTAAACGTTCGTTAAGGTTTCAGAACTATTTGCTTCTCACATTCTTGGTACACAGGGCGTACAGTATAAACCCGCTTTACTGTGGAACATAATATACGCGTTCTACAGTTTACACGAGTTCTACAGTATATACGCGTTCTACAGTATACACGCGTTCTACAGTATATACGCGTTCTACAGTATATACGCGTTCTACAGAATACACGCGTTCTTCAGTATACACGCGTTCTACAGTATTCACGCGTTGAACAGTATATATGCGTTCTACAGTATGCACGCGTTCTTCAGTATACACGCATTCTACAGTATAAACGCGTTATATAGTATACACGCGTTCTTCAGTATTTACACGCGTTCTACGGTATATATGGATTCTACTGTATACACGCGTTCTACAGTATCAACGCGTTCTACAGTATACATGCGTTATAAAGTATATACGCGTTCTACAATGTCCACGCGTTCTACAGTTTACATGCTTTCTACAGTATACACGCCTTCTACAGTATATATGCGTTCTACAGTATACATACGTTCTACAGTATATACGAGTTCTACAGTATACATGCGTTCTACAGTATACACGCGTTTTACAGAATACTCGCGTTCTACAGTATTTACGCCTTCTACAGTATACACGCGTTCTACAGTAAACAAGCGTTCTATAGCATTTACACGCGTTCTACGGTATATATGGGTTCTACATTTTACACGCGCTCTACAGTATCAACGCGTTCTACAGTATATATGCGTTCTACAATATACAGGCGTTCTACAATATACACGCGTTTTACAGTATATACGCGTTCTACAGTATACATGCGTCTACAGTTTATATGCATTCTACAGTATGCACGTGTTTTACCGTATACGCACATTCTACAGTATACAAACGTTCTACAGTATACACGCGTTATATAATATATAAGCGTTCTGCAATATCCACGCGTTCTACAGTTTACATGCTTTCTACAGTATACACGCGTTATATAGTATATACGCGTTCTACAATATCCACGCGATCTACAGTTTGCATGCGTTCTAGAGTATACACGTGTTCTACATTATATACGCGTTCTACAGTATACACGCGTTTTACAGATTGCATGCGTTTCAAAGTTTATACGCGTCCTACAGTATACACGCGTTCTACAGTATATATGCGTTCTACAGTATATATGCGTTCTACAGTATACACGCGTTCTACAGTGTATATGCGTTCTACAGTGTATATGCGTTATACATTATACACACGTTATACAGTATATACGCGTTCTACAGTATGTATGCGTTCTACAGAATATACGGGTTCTACAGTATATACCCGTTCTACAGTATATACGCATCATACAGTATACACGCGTTCTACCGTATACACACATTCTACAGTATACACGCGTTATACAGTTTTCACACGCTATATAGTATACGCGCGTTCTATAGTATACACGCGTTCTACAGTATACACGTGTTTTACGATATACACGCGTTCTACAAGTGTTCGGTAAAAGCTTTATCTTTGCCCACTTTTTACATAGTTGGTGCAAATGTTGAACAGTATGTACGCGTTTAGGGAAAGCCTGAAACTTGTCTGCTTTATACGTAGTTGGTGCAAATGTGTAACAGTATGTACGCGTTCAGGGAAAGCTTAAAACTCGTCTGATTTTTATGTAGTTGTTGCAAATGTGGAACAGTGTAGACGCGTTCGGTGAAAGCTTGAAAACCCTCTGCATTGTATATTGTTGGTGCATATTTCGAACAGTATTCACGCGATCGGTGAAAGCTTGATAATCATCTGCCTTTTACATAGTTGGTTAAGATGTCGTACGGCATGTCCTCGATCTGTTAAAACTCAAAATCAAAGAGGTCACGCAACCTGGATCCATTTCCACGTATTCCTTAGGGCAGCACTTTTCAATGACCACAATCCTATCTAAATCAGCCCCAACTTGGTATCCTTGCTTCTTATGGTTGATTCTTCCGCACAAATGGGAACCCTTCAATACCTGCGATGTATTTTAAAATCGTTTCTTGTAATTATAAAATTAAAATAAGAATGTAAACTAAGGAATTAATTGAAAACAATGTTTGATATAGACTAGAACTACCGCTTTAGTGTGACAGCAGAATGGTCATTATCGTTTTCATTGGTTTGTGTGCGTGTGTGTGGGTGTGGGTATGTGTGTGTGTGTGGGTGTGTGTGTGTGTGTGTGTGTGCGTGCGTGCGTGCGTGCGTGCGTAATTGCGCGCATGTGTGTGTGTGTGTGTGTGCGTGCGTGCGTGCGTGCGTGCGTGCGTGCGTGCGTGCGTGTTTGTGTGTGTGAGAGAGATACAGAGAGACAGACAGACAGACAGACAGACAGACAGACTGACAGACGGAGAGAGAGAGAGAGAGAGAGAGAGAGAGCGAGAGAGAGAGAGAGAGAAAGAGAGAGAGAGAGAGAGAGAGAGAGAGAGAGAGAGAGAGAGAGAGAGATAGAGAGGGGGGGGGAGAAAGGAAAACACATTTTAACATCAAAACATGTTTCTTCGTCTTCTGCTATATACCGGTGATTATAATTACATGCGTCTACTAACCGGTCATGCAAAACCAAAACAACGTTCATATACAACTGTTGTACCTGCAGACATCCGTTTTCTTTCTTGCACGGATCGACAGCTATGAAAACTGTCATCATGTTTGGGAACAGGAATCCGAAGTTATACCAATATCTGGATAAAAGTATTAGAACAATGGTCAAGATTCACGTGGTCAGTGGGGAGCAGTGTATTGTTTCTAAGTTATTATTACGGAATTTAACATAGTGGTGTCATGGTTACTTGCTACTCCAGAAAAACTACGGCCCACATGTTGTAAGGTGTTATTAATGGCATGGTTACATGTTACTTCAATAGAACTGCGGCACACATGTTTTAAGGCGATAGTGATGACATGGTTACTTTTTACTTCAATAGAACAGCGGTCAACATGTTGTAAGGCGATATTAATGTCATGGTTACTTGTTACTTCAATAGAACAGCGGCGAACATATTGTTAGGTGTTATTAATGTCATGGGAACTTGTTATCTCCATAAAAATGCGTACTTAAGGTAATGGGTACTTGTTATCACTATGGAACAGCGGCCCAGATAATGTTATACGTGTTTAAGGTAATTGGCACTTCTTACTGCAATAGAACTGCGGCCCACATGTTGTAATTCGTGTTTTAGGTAATGGGTACATGTAACCGCAATAGAACTGCGGTCCACATGTTTTTATGTGTGTTTAAGTTAACGGGTACTTGTTATTGCTATAAAACTGCGGTTCACAGGTTGTAATGCGAGTTTAAGGTAATGGGTACTTGTTATCGCTTAAGAACTGCGGTCCACAGGTTGTTATGCGAGTTTAAGGTAATGGGTACATGTTACCGCAATATAACTGCGGCCCACATGTTGTTATGCGTGTTTTATGTAATGGGTACTTGTTATTGCTATAGAACTGCGGTCCACATGTTGTAATGCGAGTTTAAGGTAATAGGTACATGTTACCGCAATAGAACTGCGGTCAACAGGTTGTAATGCGAGTTTAAGGTAATGGGTACATGTTACCGCAATATAACTGCGGCCCACATGTTGTTATGCGTGTCAAAAATCATGGGTACATTCAAAGTAGTGACTCCTGAAATCAGATACCTAATGCAAGAATACACCTTAAATGCAGCTACCGGCCAAACGTCAAGCACGTTCTACGATACAGATTAATTGCACGCAATACCCATTTACTTTTGTATATCGCTTAGTTTAATTCAATTTAAAACGCTGTTGAATTTGGAGGCCGGAGTATCCAGTGAAAACCGAACTTATCCGACTTGGTGACCACAAACAAAACTTATGTGCATCCAGGGGCGCATGTTGTGTCCAGAATCGTGTGCGCTAACCGCATAACTAATTCATTAATAAACAATGTACGTATTTTTCGTTTACCCGTAATCTTGGTGCCAAATGAATTTGCCTCCCGTTTTTGGCTGCTTCATCATAAGTTTGGTATGGTAATGGTATACTTCCTCGCCCAAAATCTAAAACATATTTGTTTGATATATAGATGATTGATTGATTGATGCAAGTTTTTTTTTGGGGGGGGGGGGGGAGCATCCACATGTGTTGTGGTCAAATCATATTTAACCTTCTATTAAAAGAACTCCAGAAATAATCGAATAAAACATTTTGATTGATCGTCCATTGTAGAAATCAATACTATCTCTTAAAGATAATGCGATTGGCAAATAATGTAAATGGGGATTCATACTATGTTATTACAATACATCGCATGTATGATAGTATAATACCTTTTCACAAGCAGTTACGATCCTGCTGCTCCTTGCAACCATTCCTGTGACGTCATTTCCGGGATGCCACCATAAAACCATATTCATTGCACCGCCTTCACCGTCCTTTGCCTGACAAGTAAATAACACATTATGTTATCAAATATCATCCAAAACTGAAATAAAAACAAAACAAACGCTATAGTTATATATGTTTCATGTTTGGAGCGCCTATAATGTCTCCAATAAAAATCACCATGAAATTTGACCTCTTGACCCTTAAGTCAACAACGAGTATACACTGACCATGACCAATGTGCCTACCAATTTTGAAGAGTCTACACCATGTCGTTGAAAAGTTATAGATCGGAAACGAAAGCGACAGTATTTTATCTCAGTAAGGCTGTTTATGACCTTGGCATTTAAGCGTTTTCCTTTGACATTTATGGGAAAGACGTTACTAATGTTGTTAGGACTTGTGTCCATCCCTTTTGCTTTTTGTATACTATTTATCCAAAATTGAATAAAAAGCAAAGTTAAACGCATATTATATATGTTTCATGTCTAAAGAGCCCCTACTGTCTTCAGTAAAAATCACCATGACAAATATAAATATCTTAAAACGTCAATTACTGTCATCCAGCTATTTGCAGTCGGAAGAGATATAAATATTAACAATTTGAAGGTTTAAGTACATTATTTCATTTTGTTTAATAGCATGGTTCATATTTGTTTTGTTTTCTGATATCGGGCATGTTATAGTCTGTACACAAATAGTATTCACAATTATTTTCATGGTTTCCAAGACTTTTGGTCGGAAATCTGTATACAATCTTATAAATACAAATACAGTTGGCTCGTTCAGAACAGCACATTGGATCTCAAAAATCAAAGCCTAAATTGTCTTCCTTATCGTTCTAAACATAACACGCCTAACACTGCTTTAATAGCTATGAGTTTAACTCCTTGTTTGTCTGACCAAAACCCAACGAGTGTTAGGACTCATTCCTTGGCGCTGTTGTTGAGACTGTTTATTAGGTATTTTTACTGATATAATAATGATCATATTTATGCAATCTCTTACTCCATATCCATGGGATGCGATGTTTCCATCTATAATCGCCTTTTCTATATGCGTTATTTCTTCTTTATTGAACATCTGACTGGAACATTTACATTTATACATTAAGTGAAGACCGTCTTAGGCACTTATAATGACACTCTTATTCGAAATCAATATACAGTCGAATCTCGTTGGCTGGAACTGCCAGGGACCAGCGAAAATACTTTGAGCCTAGAAAAATTCGAGCCAGGTGGGATCGTTTACCTTCAGTATAATGAAAACGGTCCTTTACATCTAGTTCGAGCCAAATTGGAATTCGAGCCAAGCGAATTCGAGCCAACGGGGTTCGACTGTATACACATGTATAACAAACATAAATTGGCAGTGATCAACCGTTCACTACAATAATGCATTTATGGAAACTATTTATGACTGATTACACGACCGTGAATTTGAAAGCTGAACACGCAAAACAATTAAATGATTGTGCTAAAGATAACTGTTATCTACTATCTTCTCATAAGGTTGAAATACCGTGTTTTCTGCACCTTCATTTCAAATTAAACGCGTATCCCTCATAAGAACCATTGTTTTCGACATTTATTTAGCCTTTTTCGTATATTAAAGCATTTGTAATCATAATAGTAAATCTTGTTTGGAAGTAAGAGTGCATTTTTAATGGAAAACTGCACCTTCTTTTAAAAATAAGGCATATCTTCCAACAGGGGAGAACCCATTAACCAAATTATGTGTTTGTATATGTGTTTGTATTTGCCCGTGTTGACCAGCGGTTTAATTCAAACAAATAAATCAAATTCGTTATTGTTTTGAACTTATTCAATGTATTAAGTTTACACGGTAATCATTGAATAAACAGCTTTAAGATCAACTTACGTTACTTTCACATATCCGTTTTTCTTGTAGTCATCAAGCATCTGCACAGAAACTGCAAATTGTTCATACTCTTCATCATTAAATATAGCTAATGTTATTTAATGTATGGATCAACCTTTAAGTATTACTAGAAATCTTGAAAATGCTTCGTTGTTGATGTTGTTGATGATGATGATAATGATGATGATGATGATGATGATGATGATGATGATGATGATGATGATGATGATGATGATGATGATGATGATGATGATGATGATGATGATGATGATGATGATGGTGGTGGTGGTGGTGGTGGTGGTGGTGGTGGTGATGATGATGATGATGATGATGATGATGATGATGATGATGATGATGATGATGATGATGATGATGATGATGATGATGATGATGATGATGATGATGATGATGATGATGATGATGATGATGATGATGATGATGATGATGATGATGATGATGATGATGATGATGGTGATGGTGATGGTGATGATGATAATGATGATGATGATGATGATGATGATGATGATGGTGGTGGTGGTGATGGTGGTGGTGGTGGTGTTGGTGGTGATGATGGTGGTGGTGGTGGTGGTGGTGATGATGATGATGATGATGATGATGATGATGATGATGATGATGATGATGATGATGATGATGATGATGATGATGATGATGATGATGATGATGATAATTATAATTATGATGGTGATGGTGATGATTTACGTATAAACATGATGTACTTAAATAGCAATTACAAAAAAAACTCACTGTAACCTTCCATTTTCTTGCACTGACAATTAATCACACAAATGAATTCAGATGATATTTCACATTTATCAGTTCAGATACCAGAGTGAAGCGATACGTGAACTGAATACGAACCATACTATGTCATATCGCCTTTACTTTGACAAGTATCGACAGGATGACAACATAATCAGATAATGTGAATGACTGTACAAATATAGGACACTTTGCCAAACATAATAGCGTACTATGCGTCAAATATACTACGACAAAGGGCAAATATTCTTTAAGGACCCTCATAATATAAAAAAATAAAAAAAATAAAAAAAACATTTGAGCTTCGATATGCTTCCGTTGCCGTATAATGTGATTATGCTGTCGGTCCTTATACATACAAACAGAAGAAAGCCTACCACTATATCGAGGCCTACAACTTCTTCGTGTCTGGATGCAGAGAAAGAGCATTGGACATTTACTCGTAAGCGATGAAATATTTCTGCGATAGTGCGCAATGTGTGTATGCATTGTGGACAGAACTGAACTATTTCATTAAATGTTTCACCAGCACAAAACCAATAAAAAGGTTAAATACGCATAGATTTCTGTCATGAGTTTTCCCAATAGATTGAGAACGATGATAGGACACCATAGCGGACAATTCAGGGCCTTTTAATGTAATTCGGTCCTTAAAACCCAAGTAAAAGACGTTCTATTCAGTTTTTTATATGTTTACACGAGGTCGGCCTAGGCCTCCACTAATAGGTGTAACATTCACCAGGTGCCCAGGTACGTCCATGCTCTACACAGTCATTACATATAAAAAGAATAACTATTCGTAGCTGAATAATCGTTATTTGAATTCGAAACCATGTTTTGTTAGTATAACGTAGCTTCTGTTAGAAAGTTCATCTACACAAATGCGACAATCGGGTATTGTGAAGCATTCCTATTGCTTGTATTTTGGGATGTATTCGATGGTATGTTCTACAAATAATTTCGACTATAACTCGACGGATGTTGTAACTTGACTAAATCATATCAAGATTCATCGCTTTTCACATGTTACCCAATGCCTGATTGAAAAGCCAGCGACGAATTTTGAATGCCCGACAAACGATTTAAATTGATATCATTTCAACAGATAATTGAACTAACAAATTTTACATAAAAATGAATTTAAATAAATATTAAATTTCTTGTGTTTTTTTTTTCAAATCAAATAATGAAACACGAAGTATTGCTTTATCCCAATTTTATTTGCTCTGGTAAACATATTATAAATCGGTGAAGCATCCAAAACCCTCTCGAAGGTATCAACATTTTCTGGGCTACAAGGCTTTATTTTACCTCTTACATCTTTTGAAGCAAAAATGTCTAGGTTTTGTCACAGCCTTGGTGTCGTCGGTGGCGTCGTTAAGCAAACCTTAAACAATAACATCGATTATATCTCAGTGTTCAACATTAGTACACATATTACCCGAGCAAGTATGCAAGTGTATATCAATAATAAGCACCAATTATCTGACCTTATAACAATATTCAGGTAATGCAGCTATTTCGAATTAAGCAAACAGACAAACGTTGGTGTTGTTTCCTTAAAACCGAGATCGGACGTGCAATTACCCATTCTGCAATATTTCAAGACGTAAAGGGACTGTAAGTAATAGTTATGCGGTGTTATATTAGCATATATTTCCGTTTGTAGGTGGTTTATTTCTTTCTCAAAATAAAATATCTAAAGTAACATACAATAACATATTTATTAGAAATGTTTAAAGGTATTCCTTTGCATATTTTTTTTTATATTTGCGTATATTGTTGACGTGCTTTGCTTGTAATAGGTGCTAATATATTGGACGTGCTTTGTCAATATTTTATTTCAAAAGATACTCATAGCACAGTGTTACAACTTTGAATTCTACTTACGTTACTTTCACATATATGTTGTTCTTGTAGTCATAAAGCCAATATTCAGAAATTGAAACAATGTCATTTAAACTTAAATGCTATTATAATGCATCTATGGCACTTTCGTGAGTAAATATCGTAGATAATATATTCTTTGTCGTTCAAGAATTTTCTTTTACTACTGTATTGAAAATTGTGCAGCTTCCAATAAAATAATGATATCATTCGCGGCTTTGTTAACACGACACTCTTTTATGAATCTAATATACAGTGATTGTTATCTTTAATACAATTAAAAGGGACAAGCCAAGCAGTATAAAATCCAAATATAACTAGTTCAACATTCTTGTCTTAATTGTATACTTCGTAATCAAATCAAGTCCAGTCAAGACGTTTGTTCTCTCAATTCCATGTCGAACATTAAAGTATTGATAACAAAACTAAAAACAATCAAATCTACTGGCTCATACGAATTAACAAAATATTTGATGTTAACATTTTACCATATAAAAATAATTATGATTTACTTTATCATTTGTATCAAAGATATATAACACCGTAATGTCACCGTTAAATTAATTTCGCGTTTGTAACAATGGTTCAGTCACTAATTTGAAATGTTAATTCCGAACAGCAACAGTACATGCGTTAGAGAAAGCAAACATATTTACTAACAATTGTTTATCTATAAATAATAACAAAGCATATTTAACATACATAACAATAAATAGTTTTCAACGATTCTGTCTGATAATTAAATCTACAGGTTTTAATTGATTTAAAAATATGTGTAATTATGAACAATGTCCCCATTCTGCATATATAGCGTGTGTGTTTAAATATGGTTCAATAAATAACTTTCGTTCATTGTAAAAAAAAGATACTCAAATGAAAAATGAAAATTTTAGATTGCTGCATATATGCCATTTTCTTTTATTGACTGTTATCAATTCATCGAACAGATTTAACATCAACCAACAGTAGACTAATCAAAACACTTATTGCTGATAGTGTTCTTATTATTAGATACATATTTTAATTGTAGAACATTCTCACACTTTTTAACATACTATATAACTACATGACATATCATATATACTTCAACCAAATACACTTTAAATAATGAAATAAAAAATAAACTTTCCAATTTTTGGACTTGTCAGACATACAAAAGTACACAATAATACAAACATATTATTTGGGATTTTTATTTTGTTTTAATGTTTGCGCTCCTTTCGGATCCAGTTGGATCTCAGAGATCAATTGGTAATTTAAAATTAACATCATCTCTCCAAAATAATTATGTCCCATTATAGTGTGTACATGATATTAAATATGTGTGGATGTATTTTATTCTGTAAAAAATATATTACAACAAAGGTGGCTGTATTAGGCAAACAATGATGCTGCATATTGGATATACAGCCCAAGGTGTTACTTATGATTATCACAGTCGAACATATACTGATTGGGAGAAACATATTCAACCCGTACAGGCACCTGCTTATTTATATGATACATAAACACAACTACATTTCAATAGAGACTACGGTTTTACATCATACGGGTATAATAATATTGAAATAACAATGCCAGTCACATATTGATGATAAAACAGATCTATAAATATTGGAGTATAATCAAGGTTTGGATTTTCATTATGTAACACATTACATTACATATCTAATACGTATACGCACTCAAATATTGCTTGGATGCACGAAGAATATATGACAACATTTCCTTTTAGAGTGTTGTCGAAACTCAAAATTAAAATAAGATAAAGATCAGGGACAAAAAAATTTTTTTTTATAAGTTTTGTCCAATTTCTTGTTACATTAGCATTTGACAAGGTTTCGCTCATAAGTTGGTATTCCTGACGGTCGCCGCAAGCACGTAAGTGTACACCGATATTTAACAGCAACATAATTAAATTTAATGCTATAACATATCTAACAGATGGAGACGAACATATTACCATCATGTTGGTTGTTCGAATTGGTTGCTTCCGATCGCGACTCATTGTCGTTATTGCTATTCATAAGATAGTTGTTGGTCCGTTGGTTGGATTGTAAGCCCTCTCCATCATTTTCACTTGTCGCTTGGGTCTCTCTGCAGCATTCGATTTGTTCGGTTCTGATTTCGACCGATTGTCATTATTGTCAGGTGTCTGGTAAAAAATAATGTAATTCCATAACATATGGAAACTGTAATGAGCATCATGTTACCTGTATCTTTTTAATTGAACATGTCGAGGAAGAGAACTTGTCGGCATTAATGATGCAATCATCGGAAATGTTATAAGCAGGATCTGTTTACAAGATGAGTTTAGCTTCGGTCAGGCGATTATAATCAATTTCGTTATCCTATATAACTTTTGGAATAAATATGAAATTATGCGCATAAAAACTAGTTTTAACCTCAGTGTTGCAGCGACTCGTGTTTCAAGAACGGTTGCAAAAGTGTTATCCATAATTTTATAGGTCAAGCTATAATGATGCGCGTTCGGCTGTTTGAGGGTTTTTACCGTGTGTGTCTCTGGTGCTGGGTGCACGCCATTATCAAGTACCTATTAACGGAGTTAGTAGTTTAACAGTAAGCTTGTTTCTGCCGTTTTCATTGTTCTATTTTAGGACAAAAGCAAAACTATTTAAAAATGTCATAATTTCTGTTACAACAATAAACAATTTCATTACATCATGGATGAAAAATAATGTTTATTGTTACAAACAGGTTAGCAAGATAAGCTGTCACTTCAGGTCTCACAAAAATCGACAGTATCATGTAAACGACGTTATGTGGTGAGTGTTTCTATTTTAAGAATCGTTTGAACAGTTGTTTTAATTGTATGTTTTGAGGATAAAAGCAAAACTAATCGAATAAGTCATGGCCTTTGTCTTTCTAAGTTCCAGCCATATGCCACAACATGTATGCATTCTTTTAGTCATCACAAATGTTTTTTTAATAGCTTTGCAAATTAAAACTTAAACGATGTTATTTCATCATGGATAAAAAGTAGTGTGTACTTTAACAATCAGGTTTAACAGGAATATGTGTCTCATCTGGTTTCACAATAATCGACAGTATCATGTAAACCACGCTTTGTGGTTAGTGTTTCTATATAAAGAAACGTTTTTGTATCAAGATACTGAATTTCCTCCAAACAGATTGACTACATGCAAGCATATATCGGCTTATCACAAAAAAACGTGTCTAACTATTGAACATTGTTACCCAACACTATATTTTAAATATAATATATTTGTATTTTAACCATCCACTTTGCTTAACTGACCTTATATTATCTTCGATACACTAATCTGTTTTAGTAAATTTACAGATGAATTATTTAGTATGCATTTATAGAACCTAGAACTATATTAGCACTGAAATTACGATTAAAGTCATAATTTTGTCATTTGGGAAATGTTACATGCTTTGTTGACATGGACGTTGGTAATTTAAAGCAGATGAATATAGGTTCAAAGAAGCCAAAGGTGAATTTTATAGTTTTTTCATAGTCTTTATAGTTTCTCTGTATCCACTGTACAATGCAGATCAGCAGAAGACAGACACATGTTAACAATGTTATAGGCCTCCCTTTCATTGCAGCTAGTCGATTAAAAAACGCCTTGTGATGAAGTGTTTGGCGAGCTACAATAACCATATGTATTCGATCGATTTATTCGATAAAATGAAGTGTTACCGTCCAGAAATGAGTAAACAAATATGTCTGGTGATCTTTTTATTGATTGGTATATACGAAATCGTTTTATATGTAGGAGCATAATATATATATAAATTATACCTTCAGTAATTGTACAAACAATTATTGTTTTGACCAAGATTGAAATATTTCGATACATGTCACATCACTTCCGAGTCTCATTGATATAAAGCGTAATATCCAAATTGCAATAACTATTGTGATAAATATAAAAGATTAGGTAGGCATTACCTTTCAATGATACCAGTATTATATGTGTTAACATGGAAGCATTTTTATCTTTATTCCTAATGAAGCTATTTAATTGTAAACGAATAGTAGGTCAGATTCCTTTGAAAGTTGCCCCTCTTGAGATTGATAACCTGGTGAAGGTCCTCTGTCAAGATATAACCGATATGAAAGCGTGGTAATATTTTGAGTACAAGTAAAGTTAAAGTAGGCCAAGATTTGTGACATGTTAGTACAGTGCTCATAAGTACAAACATAATCAATGTCGATGTCATCGTCGTTGATGGTATAACAATGTTACGTCGTCGTTGTCGTGCTTCAACCTTACTGCGACTCTTGATTTTTGGAACAGGGTAATTATGTGTGTGTCAAGTACCTTGCATGATTTTTGTTATCAATACATGCCAATAAGCTTAGTTTACTCATTATTGTTTGTAAAGAATGGTATATTAACTTCTGTGATCACTCTCATTGGCACGATTTTCCGCAATATTGTCGCGATCTTTTCGTACGAATGTACTAACCAATACACTTACCGGACAGCCTGATATTAACTTACTTTGGCGTAATAGTGTTATATTTGCTTCCTTTTCAAAAGAAAACAAATAACAATAACAAACAAAAACATATGGATGCGAAGATAAAAACTGATTTAATGAAAATAATGAAAATAAATCAAACAAAAAATGAGCATAAAAGAAAATGACCACATATCAAAACTTCATAACCATTAGGGTAGTTGAACACACCTTCAACAGGGTTTATTCATACAGTTATTTGTTGTTGTTTTTATCCGTGAACAGAGAATTTGGTTCCGAATTGATAAGAACAAAATATTTAAAATTGAACATTGTACAGTGGTGTCATCCAACCTGAAATATAAATAAAATATCGTGTTTCGTGATGAGAGTCAATTTTGCAAGCATCACCATTTACCTCTATTGAAATACAACGGTTGCTTCCGCTGGTGCCGCTTGCGTTGCTGTTGCTTCTACTCGAGCTACTACTACTACTACTACTATTTCTACTTCTATTACTTCTAAAGCGGCACCAGCAGAAGCAACCGTTATATTTTAATAGAGATAAATATTATTATTACTACTACTACTACTACTACTACTACTACTACTACTACTACTACTACTACTGCTTATACTACTGCTACTACTACTACTACTACTACTACTACTACTACTGCTACTACTACTACTACTACTACTACTACTACTACTACTACTACTACTACTACTACTACTACTACTACTACTACTACTACTACTGCTTATACTACTACTACTACTACTACTACTACTACTACTACTACTACTACTACTACTACCACTACCACTACCACTACCACTACTACTACTACTACTACTACTACTACTACTACTACTACTATTACTACTACTACTTCTGCTGCTGCTGCTTCTGCTACTACTTCTACTACTACTAATGCTAGTAGTGAAAATATAGCTTCTGTTTCTGCTAATTCTACAACAAATGAATAGTACTACTACAATACTAAGTCAACTTGAACTACTTACATACAAGACATTACGTTTACCTTAAGATTTAAAATTTGCAAATGTATACAAGAATACAAAAAATACAGTTAAACAAAGTTGTGGAAAGGTTTAACTTACTCACACACGCCTCTAGAACTGCTGGCCATGAAAAACCACAGCAAACGGACTTCGCACGCACTTTCCAGCAGTTCCTCTAGAATGATCACACCTTAGACCTTCTCCACACATAGTACCGGCGTATCCTCCACACATTTCACCTTGGCCAGCAGGTTGACCACTGTTTGAAACTGAAACAAATGAGATGCTCTTAGAAGAAAAGAACATAATGAAAAAAATTGTAATTGTATAGAGTACTCGGTCCTCAAGTATTAGCTATACCTAAATGACACCCTTCACAATGAACCCTTATACTTATGACCGCCAATCACACCTATAAATACACATCGGAAAAAAATGCCAATTCAACAGCAGATGCGATATTTCTGCTTCACTTCACGCTACTATTCAAAAGCCAAAGCGTTGTTGTGTACTTATAAATTAGAAGCGAACATTCTGGACTACGCTAATCCAATCCGGTAAAAGTTGCAGATAAACTAAACGAATTACAAATCTCAAGTAAATGTTAAACAGTGTTTTACTTCGTTATTTGAAATCGATCATTAGAAAGAAGATTAAAACCACTAAATATATTGGAAAAGTCAAGATGTATGTATATTTAAGATTAAATTTAAATATTTCATGATAACATTTCATGCATGTTTCGTTGTGAGAGATGGGAAATGTGAAAGAGTCAAATGTACCTTGGAGCAAAATGCATGAGTACACACTTTAAACAATCATCCTTATTTCAATAACTTTTAAATCCTTTTCGACTCACCTACAAGGCACATGAGTAAGACAAGTACAATAGAACTCCTCATATTTATGATGTCGTATTATTTAATGAAATAAGTATAGTTAAGGCTATGTTCGTATTTATACATCAAGCAATTCAAAATCGCCGACCGGTTCATGGATCTAATTACGTCATGCTATTGGTTACCAAATACGTTATATACGTCAACCAGGTTTAACATCACTTAAATGAACATCTGTGTTCAACCAGTATATACTTGTTTATAACAACTTACGCATTAGTAATTTATGTATACAAAGTATGCTATTAATGCGAATTGAAGTCATAAATGTCGTTTGTCTCTCGTTAAGTGTCTGTTTGATAATTGTATTTGATGACTTTTTAAATAGGAGCTTGGTAGTTGCCATCATTTATAAACTAATATATACACGCTGTTATATGACGCAACTTAGATAAACATTTAAACTTAGTAAACAAGCCTTTGTCTAACTTTAATTGTAAACGACAACTGAAATAGCCCATGTTTCTTTACACCAAATACTACAAAAGGCAAATAAATGTTCCAAATGATAAATGCATATGAGTACACTTGATGGAAAGTAAAGCGTGGTTTATTTAAACATACCTTTAACTACCTTGTAATTTGCTTTTAATCATGTTTATAATGATGTATTGTTGATGAAAGTAGTTGTATTAAATCAAATTAAACAAGCAACACTAATTTACTTTTGGTAATTATAGTACCGTAAATTGCGATTCCCTTTTATTATCATGAAAAGGAAAATCTGTGTCTTTGCCAGCGTGTTTGTTTACAATCTTAAAAAGATAATCTTGATTGTTTTTTTAAAGAGCTGAGATTCATTTTCCATAATTATCATTATTGTAAAATATGGAAGTAAATAACACACGAATTACATGATTGTAAGTAAAAATCTAATATATTTTTACACCTGATATTCGTGCAAATCGTTATTATGTTATATTACTATAAGCTCGTCTGTAGCATTATTGTAATTTTAATTCTATTTAAACATATAACATTGCAAATGACACAACATTACTTATATATGATATTTGCCATACTTACAAAGGCGAGAGCGTATGATAATTTCTTAAAAATACATTTTCAAAAGATAACCGACTGTAAGACAGATATAACGACAAATAACAAACTTTTCGTTCAATATTTCATTTGCTGGTCAGACGCCGTGGTCAATATTTTCTTGAGTCTCTGTCAGGATGATGTCTAACTGGCCAATGTGAGACAAGGAAAAGTTTTAATAATTTATATCTCCAATTTTTCAAGTGTAATCAAAAAGTTAAGCTTTTAGCACCTGTGTTTTTCTGAATGTCAGCGCAGTTTACAATGCATCAGTATCAAAAGATCAAAAGATCAGATCAAATTAATTGAAATGAAGCCCAGATTCGGAAAAAGCGTCGCTTATATAACCAACCGTCGACTAGGGATTTAGGAATAAGGAATTCGGACCAATAGAAAAATCCCTAATATTTTGTCAGCCAATGGCAGTCGTTCTTAGAATTCCTAACCCCAGAAGGCAGTAATTCAGTCTAGTAAACAGCTAATACTATGCATACACATTGGGTAATACATACAATTATTAACAAAGGACAGTAACTGTTGTCATGGTGATATCTATTTACTGCCATTTAACGTTTTAGAGTTTGAAATTATAACAACACGCATACTTTACATAACCCTAGGATTCCAAATCTTGATTGTGCTGAACGGTCAATCTCAGTTACATGTACTAGCAAGTTATAAAATACATAACTTAATTGGTATTCAACAAAGAATATGATAAGTAATTATAATATGATAATAAAAACTGGAAATAACATTCATGTTTTGAAAATTCAATGTTGTATCAAGACGCACAATGCGGTTTTCAGTATAAACACTACGGCGAAAATTACAGTTCCTCGACAACCTTGGGTATTACTCAAATTGGTAAGTACTGTGCAACAATTTTAGCTGTCTAAGTTAGAAGTGATCGTGTTCTAAAATAGTCCGGGATTCTATCCAAAATGGCACAAAGGTAAATACTTTTAAAGTGATGCATGGACACAGCCTTGTGACAGGCAAATACATCACTATAACGTAGCATTAAGTAATCTATTTTTTGTTTTCACGAATGATATATAGTCGCAAAATAAGAGCTGTTTGTTCGTTATGGTGCATGTGTGTAGATTATATATGATTCGTTTTAATATTTTCAAATTCATGTTGAATAATTTTGAATTAGTCATGTTTGAAAACCACATTGTAAAGAAGATACGGATGTACCTAAATGTGTGATCTTCGTTGTTCAAAGTTATTATTATTTTAATTATTATAATTATTATTATTATTATTATTATTATTATTATTATTATTATTATTATTATTATTATTATTATTATTATTATTATCATTATTATTATTATTATTATTATTATTATTATTATTATTATTATTATTATTATTATTATCATCATTAAGTTAACAAAACACAATTATATTAACGCAGAAGAGTTTTCACGTTTGTAACGACAGAACAATCAAATATCTAAACGAAAGCAAAGCAGATCTTTGTTGAAGACATAAAGAGAAATACCGAACAAACACTACACGAGAGATAGACAACGTATACGACCTCACATTGGAAGCATGTACATTGATAACTGATGTTTAACTACGTTTACGACCTCACATTGGAAGCAACTACATTGACAACTGATGTTTAACTACGTTTACGACCTCACATTGGAAGCAAGTACATTGATAACTGACGTTTAACAACATTTACCACCACATATTGGAAGCATGTACATTGATAACTGATGTTTAACAACATTTACCACCACACATTGGAAGCATGTACATTGATAACTGTTGTTTAACAACATTTACCACCACACATTGGAAGCATGTACATTGATAACTGATGTTTAACAACATTTACCACCACACATTGGATGCATGTACATTGATAACTGATGTTTAACAACATTTACCACCACACATTGGAAGCAAGTACATTGCTAACTGATGTTTAACAACATTTACCACCTCATATTGGAAGCATGTACACTGATAACTTATGTTAAACAACGTTTATGGCCTCATATTGGAAGCATGTACACTGATAACTGATGTTTAACAACATTTACCACCACACATTGGAAGCATGTACACTGATAACTGCTGTTTAACAACGTTTACGACCTCATATTGGAAGCATGTACACTGATAACTGATGATTAACAACATTTATGACCTCATATTGGAAGCATGTACACTGATAACTGATGTTTAACAACGTTTACGACCTCATATTGGAAGCATGTACACTGATAACTGATGTTAAACAACGTTTACGACCTCATATTGGAAGCATGTACTCTGATAACTGATGTTTAACAAGGTTTACGACCTCACATTGGAAGCATGTAACACTGATAACTGATGTTTAGATTTTTTGTTTAGTCATAAGTTCGTAAATCAAGCTACGCAAAATATTCATTCGTTATGCTAGTAGACTAACACTAGTATTTATAGATTAAGGCCGTTTGCCTTTGTATATCCGGGATCTTTTTGAAGCGTGTGCAATTCATTTGTTTTAAATAAGAACTAAACAACTGTTATGATTGTTTGACGTACGATTCGACATGAGGAACTTCATTGTAATTGCATTAAATGTTTGCCTTGCAGGTAAGTTGAAATAATTACCTTTGTTATAACCTTAAAATTATGTTAATATTTAATTTAAACAAAGCAGGTACAATGTTATCACAAAACATTTTTCTCGATGACTAACTCCTTCTTTTTTGAGACTTACTACTAACCTATTTCACCAGCAGTGACCTCTCTGTATGGGAGGGGGAGATGTGTGGAAGATTCACCGATGCGATATGTGGAGGAGGACTAAGATGTAGTGAAGGGAGGGGAAGTATTGGAAGTGTGTGAAAAACAGTTTTGCACGAGTGTTTCAGCAAATATCTATTGGAGCTTGAGATTAGCTTGTGTAAGTAAAATGTTTCCTCCGTATAGCATAAAAAATGTAAATTCTTAACTACATTTTAATTCATATGCAGTAGCATTATTAGTTGCGACATACTTGTAGCAACAGTAGCAGTAGTAGAAGCAATCACAGTTGCAGTAGTAGCAGTAACATCCAAGAAGTAATATAAGTAGTCGCAATAGTAGTATAGGCAGCATTACCAGCAGGAAATCAAACAGAATTAAGCGGTTATTCTGACGATACGATTACTTTTTACACTCTTTTTTCAGGCAGTTCGTTGTCTCGGTGATAGCTGTACTGTAAAACTTTGTAGTGTCAATCTCTATATTTAAATAAGATCACGGACATTATTTAACGATATAAATTATGTTGAATATTTGTTCTGACTTTCACCAATTCTTTAATAATGTGCTTAATAAACTTTTATCTTATGTCTTGACTTGATTTAAGTTGATTGAAAATAAATGTAAAATCTTAAAAAAAAAGATTTCTAAACTCACAAAAGGATTGCAACATGAAACTTATTAGTGAACAAGACAATTTAAATATCGACGACGACGCCGACGACTGCTGCTGATGCTGCTGCTACTACTACTGCAACTGCTACTGCTTATACTGATGATGATGATGATGATGATGATGATGATGATGATGATGATGATGATGATGATGATGATGATGAAGAGGAGGAGAAGGAGGAGAATTCCATTTCCCTTCAAAAACAACACTCCCAGTATTTGTCTGCAATGATTTAAGACCAGTTAGCCACATATTTAAAAACAATTGCAATACGAAACATAAATATATCAATATTTGGTGGGAGCATGCATCACGTGTTCGGGAATGTTAATCCAATGCATTCTTTCGCGGCTATCCGACCGGCGATTGTAACAGGTTTATTTGTAGATATTCCTGAAAACAATGCAATGAAATGTCTTTGTGAATGTTTAAATTTATTTATTGAGTATAAATCAGCAAGAGCAGAGAATGTCCCATAAATAATCATTATAGAATGCCCCTCATACTTTAAAACAGTACTCTTTAAAAATTAAACAAAACTGACCATAGATAATTATGACAGGAGGTTACACACATCCAACATCCGGCCAGAGAAACCTTAAGTTACAAGCATACAAATGTTATTGTATATGGTTATTGTTACATACTACGCAAGAAGTAAGATATATAGTTAAGTAGAGGCAAGTGGGCCTCTTTATTAAACCTGCTATCTGTGTGTTTTATTGCTGAATATAAACGAAATAACTCACTCGAGCAGAGCACGCCCCTTTAATTATGAAATGCTTTCACAACAGCGGCTGTTTAATTAAAGAGGGCGACATGGTTGCCTGTCAAACCAAGAGTGTCAAGGAAATAATAAAATTATTAATAATTATCCATACATCATCACGATAATGTTTTGTATCTATATTGAAAACATTTAAACTACAGAGCAAGTAGCCTTTATTATTACTCATATCCTGTTTAAAACCACTAATTAATATGAATACAACAAAACCGGAACAATGTTACTTTCAAAAATAACAACATTAGTATTCCATTGTACTTGCATTTTGTGTGTGTTTTGCATCTATGTTTTAAATGATTATTTAGCAAAAAGTATATTTCATTACATCAAATCAGATCTGAATGTAGTAAAAATAAAACTATTCCCACGAGAGATTGTATTAGATAGTTATCAATGGTATTATGCATCCATCGGATTAGAACTGCCCAACAAACGCTTCATGAACGAAACTTACACTATTCTACTATCAATTCCATTGATTTACACTTGCTTAATACACTTATTTCGTCCTGTGTTAGCGATACAGCCTAGTAAATTATATTGGATATCAAGTTAACCTTCACAGTATCATCATCATCATCATCATCATCATCATCATCATCATCATCATTATCACCACCACCACCACCACCACCACCACCACCACCACCATCATCATCATCATCATCATCAACATCAGCAGCAGCAGCAGCAGCAGTCGCAGTAGCAGTAGCAGCAGTATAAAACAAAAATGTTGTCGAATTCCTTTCTTCTATCAATAATATCCACTTGGTTTGAACTACATGAAACAATTCGTCGCTTTTCATATTTGACTCTTATAAGTATGACCTTAAAGACCCAACATCCGATCAGACTATCGGATGTAAATGAGCTATAGAAGAGGGGTGGCTTATCAGTTAGGGTCAGTACCTGTGAAGTATTTATAGCCAAAGAATGTAAACAAACATAACCCATTTCTGAGTGAGTAGCTACTTTGTTGGAATGCTTTCAGTTGTTGTAAGATAATTGATATATAGGGGTCAATTAACAGACTAATTATATAACCAAGTGTTAACAACTTTGGCCTAGAAATGTTCCAAAATGTGAAGTCTTTAGCCCTGACCAACAGACCCATGCTAATAGGAACAGTTCATATATTGAATGGGTGGTATTTCTTTTGAAGTAAAATTGCATTTTAATATTAAGTGTTTTTATTGCTTTAAAACGTGACACTCAAATCTACAATCTATGTTCTTGAACATTTTCAAAGAATGGTTAATTTATATTGACACAATATTTCATAATAACTTTTAATATTTCAATAAAATGTGTATAAGCGACCTACCCTATTATATTTCAATAGGAAAGTTTATTTCTGGCGTTATGATTTTGGCTCTATTTTATTGCTCTCACAGTCATTCTTTTGGATATCATCACATTGAATATGGATGAAAATCAGCAGTTTGATCTGTCAATTTTATTAAACGAGGAGCAAAAATTAACCATTGAAGCATTATTCAATCACAACAATTGGGATTTTGTTAAAATTTACAAATAAATGGATGTGAATGAACAGTCAAAACAGCAGGATGTGTTACATTATAGTTTAGAATATGAACATCAGCTGAGAATACATTGCCTTCGACATCAAAGTGAGCATTTTAAAAAATAATATTATAATATTCAGGAAAATGAGACACTGATGAAAATGATGTTTAAGATGGAACATGTACACAGTGTTTAAGTTCACTATGTGTGACAACATATGAACAGGCAAGGCTCGGTGTAGAGTAAACACATGAATAAAATAGAACAGTTTGCAAAGAGAAATAATGCCAAGATGTGTACTTGAATTGGTCTGATCAAAGTACCCAAATACAGCTGGCATTACCGTAATGATATCACTGTGTTATATTCACTGGAATTTTATTGTCCCTGTTGTGGGAAAAAATGCAACTGAACACAGTAAGTTTATATTCATGCCATTTACAATATTGAAAACCTGATTCTAGATAGACCTGTCTAACATGTGCTCTTGCTTACACACAGAGTATCACATGATCAAGCCAGTTTGTTAGCTCCTCCTACAATATTCAAATTTTAAAATTGAAGATATGCATTTCTTATCATCAAGACCATTTTTTAACATAAATCTATAATGTATGTATATATATTGATGAACACACTTGCACACTGAACAAACACATGCCTAATTTTTTATTGGTTGTAATTACTTGATTTAGGTTTAAATTTTGAAAAATGCTTCCCTGATTTGAAATGCTTTAAAAAAGTGCAAAACACCCACCCGCCATTACCTCCCTTTTATACCCCAGTTGGGTCTTTAACAAGAAAAAATATCAGTTCCTCATTTAACTGGCCCTCATGCAAGGTTATATATACTGTAGTAATCCGACTGAACATTTATTCTTCAAAAATATTGTCAATTGCTCCGATTGGTAATATGGAAAACTTGAGGATGCCTACCATTGTTTCTTTACTTGCCTTAATTATGCCAAAGATATCATTTATTCTATAATTAAAACTGCTTTAAGGTCGCTGTCTTTTCAACTACTACTGTTTGGATCAAAAGAACCCACATGCCAGACAAATAACACGATATTTGACCACGTGCATCACTTCAAACATTCATATTAATTAGAGCAAACCTGATTATAGAACTGACCTGACCTGTCAACGTCCCCTCCCTCCTCCCTATTTCCTTTTATTTTTTCCTACTTCCAATGCGTAATACCGCTTGATATGTACACCTCCAAACTGTGCGACCATGTTACAGCAAGTTAATCTATTAAAAAAATCAAAACAGCAATTAAACCAATATCTGTTATCAGTCATGAGAGAGAGAGAGAGAGAGAGAGAGAGAGAGAGAGAGAGAGAGAGAGAGAGAGAGAGAGAGAGAGAGAGAGATGGAGAGCGAGGTGAGTTTTGTAAAACGTATGCAGATGTGGCTGAATGATTGGCGGAGAGAGGTATAGAGTATCCTTAAACTCCGTATATCTGGACATTGGAAATAATACTGTTCAAACCTACCATCAGCAGTTGGCAATGCATTCATTAAGTTTCAAGCAAAACATACTTTTTTGTAAAGAAGGACTTCAATGTGTATGTTCTTGTGGCAGGAGCTCGAGAGCCATATGAAGAGACTGATTTCTAGGTTTATATATCTTGTAGTGGAAATCTGCGGATTATGCTTAAAGAAGGATTTTCTAGCTGTGTTTTAACTTTTGCTGAAACTCAATAATAATGTGTAGAGAGGGATTTAAAGCTGACTTTTAACATTTGGTAGAAAACCCATGGATCATCTGTAGATAAGAATTTCTAAGTACGTATAGTCTTTGGCATAAGTCAGAGTGTTATGTCCAGAAAAGGACAAAAGAAGAAACCAAGCTATAAAAAACCCATAGACTACGGGTTTTGGGGCAAGTTATTAAATACCCATTATTTGTGCCCAACAGTTAGTAATAAAGGTATAAGACATTTCTTTGTGTTTGTATCTTGATGTTTCCTTTTTCTTTAATCACTGCATGAAGTTGTTTATAAAAAAGGTTGTTTGTAATAAAACATATTTTATAGTATTATTTTACAAATATAGTCTTTGATGGTTTATTTTGACCTTGTGATCCTACATGGTACATCGTTGAAACCTATCACAAACTAACATCATTGAAAACGCGACATCAATGAATTACTGGGCGAGTTATCAAGTGAATTCAAAGGGGTCCTTACATGGTTCAACCCGGGTCACAAACGAAGTAAACAAGCAAGTGATTAACGTTAATTCTGAATTTCTTTTTTAACAGAAGAGCTATAAAAATATTTTTTAGCATTAAAATACTTTGCCTTTTCGGTTTCTACGCGTGTGAAATATTTAAGATTTGAGTGGATTTTAATGATGCAATCCGCGGCCAAGCAAATCCCTTTGAAGTCACGTGATTCTTCGCCAATAAACTATTTATTAACACATGAAGGTATTCCTAAACGGTAACAATAAATACGATGCAGCTTGATTAAAAATGATATTTTAACATCATGATTAGTTTGCAAGAACGTAAACTATGCTTACAACACTTGATCTTGCTGGCTCATAATGAAAATAATAAACTTATTAGTTATACCACCTGTTATTTGCCAATGAGTGAATAAGATGCAGTATGATGAATTATGTAATATTAACGTCATTATTACATTTCATTATAGAACACTTCTCTTAGTGCGTCTTTTCGCTCAAACACAATGACTTTACAGTACGTGAATGTCATATATTAAACATTAATTATGCTCATTTGAAGTACAGTCACATTTTATTTGAGTGACATGGTATTTATTATATGCATCACATTATTGACTATATATTTGTTTAAAAGTGGACGTTAGTTCTTCGGCATCTGTTGCATGTGAATGGCTGGATTTCAAAGCATAAGATGGAACGTAAATTACAACTACTAGTTATACTTATAGCTTTAGGTAAGTCTTCTTCATTTTTAAAGTTTGATTTGAAATGTCATTAAATATTAATATCAATGTGAAACCCTAAATTTGTTTGAAACTGCTGGTGTTTTTTTTGTAAATCAAAATAGGAAGCTTTTGAATATAATTTTTATGATGAGAACATTATATTACAAGGACTGGTTGTTAAAAATATAGAATATGAATACCATACTTAACTCTTTTTTTGGTCAATCAAACGGAAACAAAATGAGTAAAGAATGTTTAACATGGTTGGGCCAGCTCTGAAATCGTTCATGTTTTTATACAAATTACAGAGGGAAAACAAGTAGCGAAAGTTTATTACCTCCTCTTAAATAGGGCCTTGAACAGACACTGAATAAGAGATCAGGTTTTCATATTTACGTTCTATGAATGATTTTTTAAAGCTTAAAGGGTCACAAAAGCATTTAGAAAGATAAGTTTTTTATCGGCGGCAATTTTCCAAGCAATGGAGATATATTCCATTGTGAGTTTTCTTATATGATTCAGTTGATAGCATTGATGCGCAAATTGGATGATTCTGAGACAAAAAAGTAAAGAAATGTCAATTTGTGAGAGTGCAGTTTTAAATAATATGCTAGAAACTAGCGCGACCCATTCAGTAGCTACATTTTTAACACAACTCCTGCTTAGAGCCACGTGAATATGGCCCAGAGACAATGAACGAGGTACAAACAATATACTCACAACACAGACAGAGCACAATGCATTGAATAGTCTTCCTTGATAAATGTTGGGGTAACTGCCTAGGAATGGTCAGCGAAACAGAAGTTCAATGGGGGAAGGGTGAGGGGAGTCAAAACAGTCCATGAGTACCTCGTTGTGTCGAAACAGTTGCCACTAATTGCAAAATCACAATATATCGACCTTATCGGAGTCAAAAAACCATGATATTGAATCAAATGCGCAAGGTTGCATTGTCCAATGCATTAACTGAAAACTTCGCCAAATGATCCAGACAAGTTGCGATGATTAATATAGCGGTTGATCAATGCTGTGGTCACCGCCTAGGAACGGTCAGTAAATCATGATTCAGTGGGGGAGGGGGTGGAGATGTTCAAACTAGTTTATGAGTACTCAAACTCAGGCTTCTCCAAACATTATACTGATGGACTCATATTATAATATGTGTTAACGCAGTAAAGATTGTACACTTCTTTAATTGTCCTAGCAGCAAAGTGTATAAAAAATATTAAGTTTGGTCAATGACAGCCAAAAACGTATTGACAGGAAAACAGTTAGCAAATACTTACTGTTGACAAAATAAATTGTTGTTCTATGTAAACTAGCCATAATATAACCCACATAAAGCTTTTTATGTTTTATACAAGTGGTTTCTGTGTCTTATAGGGACGGTGTGGTCCACAATTCGCAACGATGGATACCAATGCGACTATTGCTCCTTCACCTGTACCAGACTGCAGAACATCTACCGGCACTTTTCCGTAAAACACCCGCACAGGAAACCAAAATACCACCTTTACCACAAGAGCCAGAAGGCGCATGCTCGAAAGAAGGGAGGACAATACAAACTGAACAAACTAGGATAACGTAATTCAAATGTTCCTATACTGGACAATCAGTTATGTTAATAAGGACATAATTTTTTTATATATTTCTAAATAACTTGAAATATCCTCAATACAGCAAGATTAAACGAAGTTAACTAGATTTGTTTAAACTTGTGTAAACATTACATTTTTAAGAGCTTTTGGATTTTAAATGGAAATTATCTGAAGACGATCACAATTAAGCGCAAGTTAACTATTATATTAGGGGCATCTTCCGGACTGCTCAAAAGGTGTTGTTGATAGTGGGACATATTTTTCCGAGACTGTACTACTTGTGTGATATGGAGAAATAAATTATTCTGGATCTTGATAGTACTTGTTGATATTGAGATATCCGAGCTTCTAAAACATGGTTAGTATTGCGGCTTAAAATGATACAAAGCCTCATAAGACGTTTTGACACTGCCGCTAAGATTATTCCAGAAATCAATAAGATATGTTCTTATCTTGGTATATATATAACCGATTCCGTATCTTAATTAGACGTACCTATAATGTAGTATGAACTATTCCAAATATTGATAAGTCTTGGTGAAATAAGGGCATAGATTATTACGAAATATTGCGATATAAAAACATTCATATTTTGAGTGTTCGGTGACACTAGATAAGACATCCGGTATTCGGTATTGTGAAGTGTCGGTGCCTGGAAACCCTATATTTATTAGGGCATAGCTTGATATTGGGAAATACACGAACACGGAATCTGGAAAAGCCAATTCATTGATTGAAACTTTCGCGTTATCAGTATTGTTATCATTTTGGTTATCGAACCAACAAACGACTGTTAACTGCTCTTTCGTCAGCAGTCTTCTATCACTGGTTTCCAGACATTTACCCAAAACTTGGCTCTTTCCACGACAAATAAATAAATAAACAATCAATCTGTGAAATGAAGCATTAAGTGTTGACTACTGCCTTCGGCTCTTAGGTTTCCGTCGTATAGTGTTACTTTTTAGACATTAAACGGTTACCATGGTAAAATTGGTTTAGAATTTTAAATGTTAGAAAATAAAACATTTAATAGTGGATGAATTACAATATATTTCTTATTAACTATTGTTTCTGATTTCTGCCGTCTCGAGGACCCATCCCAATGCAACAGATATTGTATTTGTCGAATAAACAGCCAATGCATGTAAGTCAAGTCTGTTCATATTTTGCCGCCCGTAAACGCCAAAGAAACACATATTGTATTTGTCGAATAAACGACTTACATATGTAAGTCAAGTCTGCTCATGTGTTGCCGCCCGTAAACGCCAATGCAACAGATATTGTATTTGTCGAATAAACAGCCAACATATGTTAGTCAAGTCTGTTCATATTTTGCCGTCCGTAAACGCCAATGCAACAGATATTGTATTTGTCGAAAAAACGCCCAATATATTCAAGTCAAGTCTGCTCATGTGTTGCCGCCAGTAAACGCCAAAGCAACAAAAATTGCATTTCTCGAATAAACGCCCAATATATTTAAGTCATGTCTTCATGTGTTGCCGCCAGGAAACGCTAATGCAACAAATATTTTATTTGACGAATAAACGCCCAATATATGCAAGTCAAGTCTGCTCATGTGTTGTCGCCTGTATACGTCGGTGTCCCATTACTGCTTAAGACAATTATATTGCATCCATGATCTGCAAATGTTCAAACAACACACTTTTTGTTAAATAAAATATAAAACTATACTCGCTTTATTATCTCAGAAGTTGACAAATGCAATATTGATTTTTACTTCTTTAACATAACAACTCGTTTAGATGCAAATTTCCTTGATCGATGACCAAGCATTTTTCTCGTGCAACTACGCCCAAATTGTAAATAACATATATCAGTGTAAAAGTAATCTGAGTTTATGATATCGCTCATATACGAGGATGGTGATGAATTTTAATACTTTCAAACACTATGTCAGATAATTGCTTTAATGAATCAATTTCAAGTGGTTGTTCAGCTGCGCTGGGTTTAACCAATTGATAAATGCATATCAACAAAACTAACCTACTTAGGGTAGCAGTTATACGAATAAGCTTGTTATATCAAAAGATCAATTGGGACTTATTATTATTGTAATGCCCGATTACCCCATATTATGTAAGTCAAAATTTAAATGTAATTACTTGTTAATTAGTAATATGTAAAATAAATATAAAAAAAAACTATTACAGAAAGTGATGACATTTTATATATTCGCCCTTTATTTCAAACTATGTTTGACGTAAAATTATCTATTTTGCAATCTTTCAAGGCCAAATAAGCTTCTTATAGTATTTAAGGTACACTATTTTCTTTAAGTGCACATACAAACATTTATGATATCAAAACAATAACGGGTCGCAAGGCATCCAATATTCAAATTGTACATAAGATACCTTTATGTCTGATAAGGGGGAAAGTGGTCAAGTGGTATAGGTGTCCGCCATGAAAGAGGTCGTGGGTTCGACCCCCACCAGGTTGAGAGTGGTTAAGTGGTATAGTTGTCCACCTCTCACCAACGAGGTAGTTTGTTCGACCCCCACAAGGGTGTGAGTTGTCTAGTGGTATAGGTGTCCGCCTCTTACCAACGACGTAGAAGGTTCGACCCCCACCAGGTTGAGGGTGGTCTAGTGGTATAGTTGTCCACCTCTCACAAACGAGGTAGTAGGTTCGACCCCCACCAGGGTGAGAGTTGTCTAGTGGTATAGGTGTCCGCCTCTTACCCACGATGTTGTGGGTTCATCCCCACCAGCAGCCAATTGTATAAACAGATTTACCCAGGGTAATATTTTACGGGCGGTAATTTTTCTGGTAAATTTGCGGTAAGCAATTGTATAAAACAAAATTTTACCAAACTATTTACCACGGTAATATTAACCCTCCTCCAAGAGGTTGGTAAATTGATTTACCGTCTCAGTTACCCAGAATCAAGATGGCCGACCAGACATAAACAAACGCTCGATTCACAACTCAGTTTTTCGATTTTAAAGACAAATTGAAACTTCGTGAATAGAAAACTGTTCCATTACATCCATATCAATAGAAGACAGGAATACATAGGTAAGAAATCGCCAATAAACTGTGTGAACAAATTAATGCATTAAAAATACTAAAGAACAAACTATATGTACAACAGTGACACAAGAAATCTGAAGTTTAAGAATGTGTTTACCTTGTTTCGCGTTTAAACAATTCCAAAATCTTTCAAAATTCAATGCAATGCTTCGAGACCAACACTTGATTGCAGGTCTCGACTTTACTTTGTTGAAATTTATCCCACGTAGCACATATTTTGCACATAAATATTTACAATCAAATTGAACCGCCTGTAAACATTGAACAATAAATGACAGCTATGACCCCATTTTCTATGAAAAATACCTCAGTCTATAGTCTATTGCTACGGTTTTCTTTTATATAGAGGCACACAATGGGTTTATTGCTAACCAAATCCTGTAGAGTGCCTGATAATTTTTTGAGTTTGTTAAAATGTATATAAATTATACTGTTACATATACAGTTCTGTGATTAACCCGTTTATGTTCAATTGTACACAACCATTCCATAATGTGATAATAAATATAAATAATCATTTAGGCTTTTCATCAGCGAAAGCCAGCAGAGCCAGTGTGATGTTAGAACATACAACAGGCACATGAATAAAGACACCAAGAGCAGTGAGTTAATAATAAGATGTTGTTGTTTTTTTTTTCTTCTGTAAATTATCAGTATACTGTCGACAATTTGAGTGAAAGCAAAATATTAATAACTGGTTTGTTTATTGTGAAAACCACCATCTCTTACCGACGCTCTTGTTAACTTACCTTTCAAATTTATACAAACATTGGCCTCTAGGGAACGCCGTCACCCCCCCCCCCCCCAAAAAAAAAACAAAAAGCCGTATTTCCATATCCGCGCACAATATTCATTTATCATCAATATGATTTTCACAGACAACAATTAATTTTAATGATTGCAAAATAATTTTACTTTTCTTTAGATTGCTGCCAGTGGAGGACAAAGGTTATATGACAAATGTGCTGTCAAGAAAACAACACAAAATGAACTTCATTGAGCCGCTAGTGTATTATATGCTGTTTACATTGCTGATTCTGGTTATTGGTATTTACATAAGAATTGACTTTGATTTTGAATTTAAGACCATTTATAGTTTAATGAAAATAGAAAATAAAAGTTACACTCCTTGTATATTGACTTTATGCTTCTGTAAAATGGAAATATGGTGACTATATGAGTAAGTACTTATAACACTTAAATTTGACATCCACAAACAAGATCAAAGAAAAAGATTCAGTATCATTTGGTCATTAATAATATAAACATAACTGATATATTATACTAATGTCACATGTGGTTTAATAATCTTATGAATTTGCAAAGTGGTTGGATGCAGCATTTAATAAATGGAATTCTTCAAGAAAAAACATTTCACATAGGAGATATAGAAAAGATCAAGTACACTTATAATATGTGTCTGTATTGACACTAAAAGAGTCCGTGGTGTTTGCTTACATATATTCTTAATTTCAGCATTAATTCAGTTTAAAATACAACAATGGACCCCCAGCTTTTATTAACAAATACATGGAATACTGAAACAAGGGTACATATTAGTTTTAAGATATGAATTATTAATCACTTTAATGAATGCAAATCAATTCTGTGAAACTCTGTGCATCTGTTCTATGACAAGTTGAAACTGACTATAAATTTCTTAGGTGTTAGCGTGAAAAAAACGGAGATGCTATTAAATTTCATTCAAAGATATGTTTTGTATTTTGTGTAAGCAAGTATAATTTCTTGTCAGTTAGTTTCTGGTTTTAAATCATTCAGATATAATGTGTCGTTATGACATGCATATCATTGCAATAATGTTCACATTTTCCTGCAGTATTCGTTGACCGTTTTGTATGAAGTAAAGAGTATCACCCCTGAATCAGAATAAACCTAACCCTTGAAGTGTTGCATGTGTCTAACTGATCAGCCACGGGAGCAGCTAATAAATACTTTGTACTGTTTTGTTGAATATTTACCATGTAACTTGTTGGACCGATTAAATGATTTTTTAATAAACCTGCCTTTAAGATTTCTTTTATAAAAATGGAATGTGGACGTTCATTTTTTATAAAAAAGATACCTCCAATCTGACAGCTGTGCGGGAATATGACGTCACTCTATTGCATTATGGGATATTTTGGTAAAATTTACCCTGGTAAATTTCCCGCCTTGGTAATTTCTTTTATACAACGTATTTACTGCCATGGTAATATTACCACGGAATTTACCGGTGGTTTTACTTACCGAGGTAATTATTTAGCATTGTTTGCAGGAGTACATTTCACGGCCTCTCATAATGGGCACCAGTAAGGATTTCTGCCCAGGAAACGGACTCGAGAGCATTATATAAGCTTTCAACTATCGTCCCAATCGAGCTAAATGAAATTAGTATAAACTATAAACTATTGGCTGTTTGTCAGCTTTTTAACATGTATTCAAATTAATACAAGGAACATTACTATGTCAAGTTATTTTATGTCAAGTGTTTTGAAGTACGTTTATAATCTGACTAGTAAAATAAAATTTAAATAAACAAATGTTTTTTATATGACAAAAACATACATATGCCAAACATACATCTGCAAAAAGATCAAATGAAATGTAACATATTACAGTTATAACATATCATAAAAATGTAGGCATACCAATAAAATATAAGTCCAACTGACATGTTCATTGTTTATCTCAGCTTAAGTTATGTTTTAGTTTCGGCAATACATGCTATTTTTATTGTTACTCAAACAAAATATTTTGATATATAAAACTTGGGTATATTGTACTTGCATTTGTTATTTCTAACTAACATTGGAGAGTACAAAACCAATGTTTAAGTAATATCTCATTCACGGTCAGCCACAAGGTAATGAAGATTACCAGTCGAAGTCAAAAGCCATTATGCGTAAAGTTTATGCTTTTCGGTGGTACATCATGTTTTTGCACTACTTGTCCACATTGAATTTCTGAAAAATAACTTAAATGAACAATACCGCTTTCTTTGATCACACGGTGAAATATTGTTCGATCTTACACCGGACGTTATCGAATATTCCCTATTTATTGCTCATCTCGTGGAATTTTTCGTCTTCCTGGAATGTTTTCCAGATTTTCACCATAGAACTGTTTTCCTGTCATATCTGTTAAGTTAGTGCATTCGAGGACTGCAGAATTTGGCACCTGAAATAAAGTTATTCAAATTTAAAATCGTACATAAGGACATAGAGTGGCCGGATGATACTGATGGCTATGTAAAAACGGTCGCCGTTTTGTAAAACTAGACTGTAAAACTGCTTTGAATTCCTGTTTGTGCATTTCAAACGGCAGAGTTTGGTACCTTGAATAAATAAATTTAAATTTAAAACCGTATGGGGGATTTGGAGTGGCCGGATACTACAGGTGACTATTTAAACCAGGTGGCATTACTTACAGGTAAACTGGTTTTCTGATATATCTCTAAAGTGTGTGCATTCCATGAAGGCATGATTTAGAACCTTTAATGTATTAATTACCATCTTATCTTAACAACATATAATTAACAAGTATTTACTTTTTAGCTGGGACATTTTATGTCATATTAACCAACAATTATTATTGACCGAGACGACGAGGTCATTTTTTTTTTTCGATCAATATGAACTTCATATTGCGCAACTAATTAGTAAATAACTGTTTTATAACACGATATCAAATGATATAGTATGACGTATCTTGATAAACTGTTTCCGATCTATCAATAAATAGGTGAATATGTCGTCTCATGCTATCTTCAAAATTGATATCATCCAATCATTGACGGCTTATTTATATATCATGTAATAATGAGCGATAACCATTACAATTGAACATTATTAGTTTTGACTGCATCGTCAACTAGATAATGATCATGGTTCATACAGTTGTACTATTAAAACTGTTTTCTACAAATCTAAATGAAAGGTGTAAGTATATAACACCAGATTATCATTGAACAAAGATTTCAAATCTACCTTATTTTAAACTTATATGACTTTACGGATTGTAGCACGCCGCTTATACTTTATTCTGATACAACTTAAAGTAATTGGTTGGTAAGTAAACATACGAGTAGAATGAAGTAAATGGGGTTTCAATAAAATTACTGCTCGTAGAGCAGATATGACAGAAACTAAGAGTTTTTTTTTAAAGTATGCAGAAGTTAGGTTTATTTGTTAAATGATTGAAATAAAAAACAACAACATGAAATCACTGAACATCTATTGATGATTTTAAACAAATTTGTTATTATTCGCTGTAGCTTTTTCCCATAAGTATGTAACAAATGATGTAACATTCTTCAAACGTGTCCTACCTTTTCCAGCTTGGTATAATGAGGATGATGATGATCCTTTATCGGGTCATTGTCAGCTCTATTGTACGCACACAGAAAAGCCCATCTCCTGTTCCCACTTGTGTTGGCGCTACTGCAGTGAAGGAGGTTGCAATGGAAGAAAAGTGCATCTCCTGAAATACAAATATACACTCCAAAGCTTGACTTTTTGTAAATAAAACACACATTTAAAATGCTCAAAAAATTCCATTCCCGTTTATTCACACTTGTGATGGCACTACTACAATGATGAAGAAGATTCGCAGTGAAAAAAAAACACTTTATCCCCTGAAATGTGAATACGCAATAAAAGGGTTTGACTTTGTCATTTTAAACGACATACTTAAAGCGCATATAGAAACCCATCTCTTTTTGTCACTTGTGTTGGCGCTGCATTAATTAACGAATCAGGTTGCAATTCAAGAGTGCATGCATCGAATCTCGAATCACCATTATCACAAACACAAAAAAACAAAGCCACTCATTTTTAGCATATATACTAGTTGTTTGTGCAGAGAAAAGTAATTTTCTTTCATTGATGTGAACCATTATTAATTAAAGGAGAGAGTGTCTCATGAAACATATATGAGCGGAAGAGGCAGCGTAATTTCGTCAAAATTGACCATTCTACTACTCAGTGACCTCCTTTTTTTGAAAACAAAAGCCTAAATTAAGTTTAAAAATCTGCAAACATTTAAATAACCTTTTAAGAAAATTTGATGAAAAGTAAATGCATTATACATTTGTTTTTGTTATGAAGAAAATCAAAAGCATTCTAACTTTTTGAATGACGTCACGTGATTTCCGTCATAATATTAAAAATGCCAAACCCTTTATAGGACCATTAAATGAATGACTAACGTAAACATGATATAAATATAGTATAAGTAACATCAAAACACGATGTTTAGTTTCAATATGACGGTGCAATTGAACTAAATTTTTAACCGTCATGTTGGTGTTTGTCGCACGCGGTTTAGGATGATATGTACAATACTTCGATAGAAACATTAATGAAACGTTCACGTATCAAGAAACCCTACCTGTTTATTTGCATTTCCATTACACAATGTTAGATTAATTCTTACAAACATCTCTCTTAATGTTTTTGTTACCAAACAGTTACACGTTATGGGTTTGAATATATCAGAAGTGATACTCAAGTTTAAAGTGGGGACATATACCACAACCCGGTATTGTTTAAATCTAGAAGTATAAAACCTGGTTCCATTTCGACATATTCCAGCGGGCAATGTTTTCGTATTTCCGCCACCCTGTCCATATCTGCCCCTTGTTGCGCGGCAATTTTCACGTGCTCAATACGGCCGCACTTGTGTGAGCCTGGCAACACCTGAAACGAAATGAGATGATGGGCTCATAGATATAGGTAAAACAAGTACAACAAATTAATTGTCACAAATCTTGTCAAAATATCACAGCTTACAAGCGTAAATATGTGAATAGTACAATTTGAAAGAAATAAGCAGTTGCATAAGTTAAGTGGTTCCAAATTATCTATCTTGCTTGTAGTTACGATCTTTATTATCTGCTCACTCGTGATCATTTATATGACATAGCATTGTTTAAATCGGAATATACCACTGAAAACAGTGTTTTGATCGAGACATGTGTTAATTTTATTAGTATTACTAATCATATCTTAATACACAGGCTTTATACAAGGGGAGTGTATAGTACAAAATAGAGTAATATACCTGCAGACAGCTGTTTTCTTTCGTGCATTTGTCTACAGCTATGAACACAGTCATCATGTTGGGAAACAAGTTGCCGTAGTTATACCAATATCTGTATGTATTGATGTTAGGTGATTTCGACTAAGAATTTGACTACACACACATTATGTCTATACATTAAATTATAGTAAATGACAATGAAATGTAACGAAATATCACATTGATAATTATTTAAACACTGCTAACAGCTATTGGCTAACGGAACATGTGTATTGTTAAACCAATGTAACATGCTGACAGTGTGCCAACGTAGTTTTTAAATTCTATGGCCGGCTGTGTGCTGGCCTTGGTGAAGTGGGTTAAGACTATCGTAGGTCTTTTTTCGGTTGGTAGACCGTGATGGCTTTTGGCTCACGTTGTTTCTATACAGATGTTTGCTGTGTGTGTTCACTTTGGCCGTGTGATATTAGGTAAGCTAACGTAGTTTTCCGTTGCTTAATTGGTTGTTTGTTGGCCTTTGCTAAGTGACATATTGCTGGGCCACCATTGGCCTTTTGTGCCGATTGGCTGGTTGTGTGCTTGCGTTAGCCGACTGATATATGGTTGGTTCACCATTGGCGTTTCGTGCCGGTTGGGTGGTTGTGTGTTTGCGTTAGCCGAGTGACATTGAGTTAAGCCAACGTGAGGGTTTCGATGGTTAGCTGTGTATTGGCGTTGGCTAAGTGGCTTTCGGTGGGGATACATTGGCAAAATATGTCGACGGCCAGTGATGGTAAAGTTGTAGAGAACTCTGCGAGGTCAAAATATAGTGTACATGTCTATGTAATCAGCATGTACTATGAATATGTCTCAATATGTGCACATAAAACTCTAATTTAGCAATACGTATTCATTGATTTGCAGGTTCATTACACATGGCAAAACAAATGATGTCGATACAAATGTTGCTGACAAGACAGAAATACAGAGGAAGAATAACAAGAGAAAACAAACGTATGTAATTGACAAGGAAAATAACAAATCAAAACAGCCCGGCGTCGGATCAACGGTGTGTTATCGTTATATTTAACGGTTGGCCAATGTCAAAAGACAGACACTTTGACATTGATCGAATTGTGGCCCGATGAACAGAATGGTATTAAGACAACATGGAGAAGCATTATATGTTGCACAAGGTCGGCTATCTGAGAGTATATTAAGTCGATTAAATCAAAGACTATTATAAACGGTATTGGATTAGTAAAATGAAGCAGTCCTATTGCTGTATATTATTTTTCCGATAGTGAATAAGATTGATAGACTTTCAGCCAATCAGATGTTTTTTTGAATTCGCAAGTAATTTTCGTGGTTATACATGCAGTAAACATATTGCAGGTTCATCTAGTGATATAGCGTGTATAGGTGTATTATATTTCATGTACCCAAAATTAAGAAACAATTACATTTTCAAGTAATAATCGATTTGATTAAAGTTATCCATAAGCTCGAATTACGTCTAAAACGGGAAAGGCGTTTCATTGAACTTAGAAATTGTGTGGTACACGCTTTACGTTTGCTAGGATGAACACTTATCAATCACGATCATAGGGTTCTGATGACTGTGTGCCTAGATGTTATTGTCGTCAATTGTCAAGTTTAAGTAAAACGATTGTCTCGGTTTCGCGTCAAATACATAATAAGTGATTAATACTCTGTTATACTTACCCGTAATCTTGATGCCAGATATGCTTGCCTCCAATCTTAGCTGGCTTCTTCATGAGCTTTGTGTGGTAGTGGTATACCTCGCCTTCCAAAAGCTGTAAATAATTTGTAAATTATTTCATATGGAGTCAAGTTACGCAATGAGCTTCGAATTAATTTCTGTATTAATAGATTGTTTTTATTCATCCAGGATAGAGATTAATAATACAAATATATAACAAGAACAAATAGGATTTGACAAAAGTAAAAATGACGTAATAGCCGCATGTAATTATCGGTGACCATGGCTATGCCTTCGCATCATGTTTGTTTTGAAACATTGTTTACACATTGCAACACACAAAGGCAAGTGAAAATTAGTTTAAGTCTTCAATTCGTTCATAAATAGACATAATGTGTTCTGTTGCGAGCCATTATAAGGTTTTTCGTGAGTGTTATACAATGTTTGAACAATTATCATTGGTAGCCTGAAATCTAACTCCGATTTAAAAAACATACGACGTATCAAGGCAACACAAGTCTTTATTTATGTACACAATTTGGATTGGTTTGTTATTAGATAATGAGAGAAGACTAAACGAAATGAAAACAAAAACATTTTAACATATTCGTACCATGTCACAAGTTCCAGCTACTTTTTCGCATCTTCCCACCATACCAGTGACATCATTTCCGGGATGTTGCCATAGTATCATATGAGCCTCACCTCCTTCACCATCAGCAACCTTGGTTGTGTATATAATAAAAAGCAATGTTTTTGTTGACTGCTTCCCATATTTTGAACGCAGTTCGTGCGTACGAATGATGTCTTTTCTAAATGCATTTATTTCTTTATGTCATAAACGACGTATCTATTACAACAAGACGTCATCAATAAACATATTTGTAAATTGTTTGAGTTAAAAAGAACATAAACAAAACAGAACCGAGTGTATATTACCGTATGCTGACAGCATATCGATTGATCAATGCAAATTATAAAAAAAAAACGAGTTGAAAGGTACAAATTATATATTATCAAACATGATTACGACTACATTACGAATACATTGCACAAAATAATAACATGTTGAAATCGAAATTAAGTTTGTTATACATGTACGTACTGTACATATTATTTCAAGGTTTCATGTATTTTGCGATTTATAAGGGATATAATGATACGACGCTTTTCTGATAACCTGTAACACGTCTCGTTCGGTGTTTAAGCATGTTTACTCACCGAACGAGACGTGATGCAGGTCACCAGAAAATCGTTTATCGTAGTATTCCAATTTATTATATACCTGTCTATTTAATTATACTTTTTATTTTTCGGTTTTAATTTGATTTAAATTTACCGCCGTCTGCGCGTATGAATTCGAATGTGTTGTGTAGCTTTGTGTAATAAAGTCAATGGACACTAATACAGCGAAACGAAGTCAGAAGTTACAGTATTCAATTTAATGAGCAAAATAAGAACAAAATAGTTTGTGCTTTGGCAAAATTAACAAACTGCTTATACGAGAACATTATTACATGTCACAGCACAAAAGAACAATAGCAAAAAAAAAAAAAAAACGGTACGTATTTTACGAGTATACACTAATCGTCATTTCCTTCACTTAACGCGGCCATTTTTAACAAAGTGAATATTCGTGATATTTCTGACAAACATAATATGCAGAATTGAGGGAAGTTCATGAGTCAATCGCTATTGCTCTCGATTACGCGAATTTGTCTTCTTCTTTGTATTGGGGAGCGGCTCATATTTATGATAATAAACATGGATAATGCAACAATTTATGAACTTCGAAATGGTAAACAACCAGTACACTGAAGTAGCTGTCTAGATAGATTGGAAGTGTTCTCTGCTTCGTGCTTATCCCCATGGTTCTTTGAAGAACATGAGAACCATGTTCCTTAATATTTACATGCTTCTGGGGCGTGAGTAAAGTTAGATATTTTAATACTTTTAAAAGTTGACAGGTTTTACCAGTTTTTTTTGGTCACGCTATTTTTAGCAACGTAAAAGTAGTTCTGAGATTACACACGGTACTCGCATGATACGGAATCAGAAAACGACAGTATAATGATACGGAGTTTACAATACGGCGTGCTGTATTTTCACTGTTGGAAAAGGAATTTGATAGTCATATAATAAGAAAGAGTATCATAATCGTGGCCAATCAATTAATTTTATCATTTTAAAACTCGTTTATTTCACTGTAAGCTATTCATTAAAACATTCATTCGATTAAAAAGTGTATTGGCTTGAGGTTGAATTTGTTTGAACCACAACATGATTTTGAAATTTACCATACTATTATTAGTGCAATTAATTATGTGTGTAACAAACGTGTTTCTGAAAACCCAGGTTTGGAACTATGACCTAACATCGAAACATTATGTTAAGTTATTCAACCATGTTCAATTTTTTGATTATTTTGTAGCAAGTATTATCCTTAGGTTAAATGTTTTTATTTAACATTTTGCGGCTGGTCAATTGCACAATTAATACGATAGTGTTCAGTAAGTACTTACACCGTATGTATAGTCTTGAAAAGGTCCCTCTGTCAACGCATTCTCTATGTGTTTTACTTCTTCGTTTGAAAAGAGTTTTCTGTAATGTACATGAAAATGAAAGAACAAACGTAAAATTGTTTCTAAAGAAGAACGTCATCTCAGTTGTTGTTTTTTTCTTAAATTTCACGAATAGTAAGTTCTCGTGCGGTAACTGCAATCAAAATTAAATAATAAGAATACAAACCTAACTGATTAGTTGAACACGAAAATCAACCTAGAGGAAGTAACTCGAACAAAACACGTACATAACATTTGTACCAATGAGCACTTCAAAGTCAAATTCATTTCAACGTACTCTAAATCATTCAGCCGCTCTGAAAAGTCAATAAAGTTAATACATGGTACGTTAAGGATCCGGATCTGATGCAAGTGTCGAAATGATAGAGCCTTTTTTGAATATTGAAGTTTACAGTTAGAAATAAATTTCAACAATAATGCAATGCGATTCAGTTTTCTTGAATTAAACATAAATTGCAAACTAAATTGTACCTGAATTAGTTTCAGCCATTTTGCTCGTCCTTGATAATGAACTGATTGACAATGTAAGATATAGCCGTGCGTTAAGATTTGTTTTACCTCGATGATATATCTAATTGGGTTATCACTTTATATACACTGTATGAACACTTATCTATACATAGAAATAAACACATGAAATAGTACATGGAGAATTAATTTAAACACTTTAAGTCTTCTTAAAGTTGTTGTTTTCTTATGCGTGGCTGATTATTAATAACTGAACATTGACATCGTCAAAGATTTCATTTCAAATGGGATTTATTCAACTACACCTAGAACTTTGCCCTTGACAAAGAACACGTTATTTGCAAAGCTTCAAAGGCAATGAATGTCTCATTATGTAAATGTTAACTGTTTCCATATAGTACGGAACTTATTTTAGTGGACGTACAGTTCGCGCAAATAGGATTAACCTTGATACAGCGATTATGCCGCAGGTACTTCCTTTCGTAAAGAGGCCTCGGAAAGGGACTGTCGTTAAACAATTTACCCAAGCGGCGAACTATATTGAATTTACGCGATATATGCATGGAATACAAAACATTTGTTGAATTCTAAGTAAGTTCGTATTTAATTTCACTCGTTGTAACGGAAAATAATGTTTTCACTCATTGCTACGGCACTCTTGACCACTCTCTGACCACTCGTGAAATCTTACACAATCTTACACTTAATTCAATAACTATCCTCTATATCTGTGAAAAACATTGTTATTTCACTGTTTCAAACATAAATAATATCAAATTGATATTTTTCACTCTTTATGAAGTTTTAGCTCGTTCTTTGTTCCAAATCAAAAGGCAGCGCGCACAGGGCTAGGACACAATTTCCTCTTCGTCAATTACGAAATGACGTTTTGTTCGCATATAAATTGGCGCGTTTTTTTTTTCAATGAGAGCAATTAAATAATTGTCACTCAAATATTAGGCAAATAATACAAACTGTTTGAATATAGCTCGTGATTATATCTTTTGATGATCACTCGGTGAAATATATCAAACTCTTACACAAAAACAAACATTTACCCTCCATGTTATAGCGGTTAACAAACTTCGTGTCAAATGTTAAAAATGTAACTATGCTTTCTTTTATATCTTTGATAACGTTGCCAATATTGATTGTAAAATAAAAACATTATTATCATACAAATGTAAGCATACAAATCTTATAGAAGATAATCTTAAACGGTCACTATTGAACGACGTCTCGGCTTAAGCTGAGTGTTAGGAAATATGCTATTTTTATTATATATGCCTTCAAACATGTGTATATTGTAGTTTCACCTGGTATGTGTAACGAACATTGGAGAGTACAAAAATCATTGTTTAGGTAATATCACTTTCACGCTCAGCCACAAGTTAGTGAAGTTAAAGTCAGAAGCCATTCTTTAATGCTTTTCGATGATTTATCAATTTACTTTCGCAACTGTTCACTGTTCCGGATGGAAAAGTTCTGAAAAGACGTTAAGAAAATAGAACGTATCGCTTTCTCCTATCACGCGGTGAAATATGGTTCGATCTGACACCAAACGTCATCGAATATTCGCTATTTATTGCTCATCTCGTGGAATTTTCCGTCTTCCTGGAATGTTTTCCAGATTTTCGCCATAAATCTTCTTTCCTGTCATGTCTGTGAAGTTCGTGCAATCTAGGACGGCAGAATTTGGAACCTGTAAGATATAAATTTAAATTTAAAAAAATGGCCGGATGATACAGGTAGCCATTTAAAACACGTGACTGTGCGAGCAGGTTTGATTGTAAGATTGCTTGCAGGTGATGTCTGGTAAGTTTGTGAAACCCGGACAGCAGAACTTGGCACCTTTTATATATACAATTGTTATTAAAACCTTATGGGAGCATTTGGAGTGACCGGATAAAACAGGTGTCTATTTAAAACAAGGTACTGTACGAGCAGGTTTTACCGTATAATTGCTGTGATGTCAGTGATGTGCATTTATTCCATGATGGAAGAATTTGACACCTTGAATATAGGAATTTAAATTGAAAACTGTATGGGTGGTATTTGAAGTGGCCGGATGATAGAGATGGTCAATTAAACAAGTGACCGTACGAGCAGGTTTTACTTTTAATTGCCGGTCATGTGTGTGAAGTTTGTGAATTCAAGGACGAAATAATTGGGCACCTTAAGTAAAGTTATTTAAATTTTAAATCGTACAGGGGGATTTTTAAGAGTGGCCGGATGATAAAATGGTCATTTTAAACAAGAGACCGTACGACGAGCAGGTTTAAGTGTAAAACTGCATGCCGGTCATGTCAGGTTGGCAAGAATTTGGCACTTTAAAAAGATATATTTCCAACTTATCAAAACAGCATATAATTAACACTTATTTACTTTTAGCTAAAAAGATGCTGTCATATTTAACCAAAAACACATAGTGACCGAGGCGGAATACAAGGTCAATAACTACTGTGCAGTCAATATGAACTACATAGCTCACAGCTAATATGTAAATCACTATTTCATAACATGGATTCACATGATATTTAATGAAATCACTTGAAAAACTGTTTCCGGTCTATAGTTAAACAGGTAAGTATGTCGTATTAATCTGTCTTCTAAATTTGGTCGCAATTGAATCAGTGACGGTTTATTTATAGATCATGTAAAATTGAAAAAAGAAGAAATGCAATTCAACATTATTTGTTTTGAGTTTATAGTCAGCTAAATATGAAAAGTGTAAGTATATTACGCCAGTATATCAGTGAGTGGGCCAATATAAGATAAGTGAAAGCATAATACAGAAACTGGGACTTCAATAAAACCATGGTTCGTAGAAAATGTCAGGATATTACAAAATGTAAGAGTCTGCACCAGATATTTCTCTTTTCTTGTTGCATGATTACAATGAACATCATGTAATCACCACATGTCACCGCATGTCTTTTGCTGGTCACATTTGTTATAATTCACCGTAACTTTTCCCATACGTATATTACAAACTACCTTACATTGTCTGAAATTTCCCTACCTTTTCAAGTTTGGTATAATGAGGATTATGGTGATCCCATATCGGGTCATTGTCAGCTCTATTGTAGGCACACCGTAAAGCCCATCTCCTTTTTCCACTTGTGTTGGCGCTACTGCAGTGAAGGAGGTTGCAATGGAAGAAAAGTGCGTCTCCTGAAATATAAATACACACTCTAAAGCTTGACTTTGTCAGTTTAAAACACACATATTTAAGTGCTCAGGAAAGCCGATTTTCTTATCCAAAATTATTTTGGCAAAGTTCGCAATGAAAGAACACTTCATCACCTGAAATGAAAATACACAATACAAAGGATTGACTTTGTTGTAACAACACCCTTAAAGCGCATAGAAATACCAATCTCCTTTGGTCACTTGTGTTGGCGCTGCATATTGTTTATGTTTGTGCAGAGAAAAGTCCATTTTTACATATATTGTAAAGCATATTTTCATTAAAAAAGGAAGTTTCTCATGAAAACATATAAGCGGAATAGGTAGAGTTATTTAGTCACAATTAACGAATCTCCTACTCAGTGACCTCCCTTTTTTAATAGCCTTAATTTAGCAAAATTTTATTTTTGAAAAAAAGGCAAAACTTAATACAAACTTTTATGAATGTTTTAATAAAATTAAGTTGGTTATACGTTTGTTTTCAGTGTTGAACAAATCAGGAACATTTTAACTTTTTGAATGTCACGTGATTTTGGTCATAAAATTAACGGTGTTTAGTATCAATATGACGGTGCAATTTAACATATAGTGTTACCCGTCATGATGTTAATTGTCGCCTGCGCTTTAGGATGTAATGTACAATACTTCCACTGTTACACAAATGCAATTTCACGTATCAGGAATCCCGACAAGACTAGTGACAATTCCATCAAACAGTGTTATACTGATTATTACAATTATCGCTCGTTGTGGTTTTTGTTACCAAACAATAACATGTTCTAGCTTTGAGTGTATCAAAAGTGAAAAGTTTTTAAAAAGGGACATATACCGCTACTTAGTATTGTTAGATTCTAGCAGTATTAAACCTGGTTCCATTTCGATATACTCCAGCGGACAATGTTTTCGTATTTCCTCAACCCTGTCCATATCTGCTCCCTGTTGCGCGGCAATTTTCACGTGCTCAATACGGCCGCACTTGTGTGATCCTGATAACACCTAAAACACGATACGTAGAAAGGTATTTTCGTTGTTATTCGTGTGAAGTATAATTTCTAGTAAACAATTTGGTATAAACAAAGCCTTTAGCCATTAAAACATAAGGGTTATTAATTTCATCCCTGACGTCAACAAAAATGTAACCTGCAATTATTTAACGCAAATTTATTTCACAAATTTATATATTGTCACAAGACATCACAATTCAACATTTTGGCTGATCGGAAGGCCTGGTATCAAGCGACTAAGATGGTCGAATACCTAACTACATTGTATATAAATATTTTTAACAAAACAATTGGCCGAATGTTCCGAACATTGACTCAATAATAAAAATAAACTTTATTTATGTGAATTACGTGATATACGACACCGTAGTCAACTTATAAACGTGAAATATTTGATCCTATGCTCATGTGTTATAATAAAACAAGTACATTATTTCTTTCAAACCGACAAACAGACAAAGAAGGACAGACAGCGTCTCAACAAAACAAACACATTTATTTTATTTTAAAATATTGTTATTACTGAATTGCTGTTGCGATGTTTAATATCTGCTCCTTCGAAAAAAATTATATACTGCATCATAGCATCATGAAAGAGTAATGTATGTCTGAAACTTGTGTTATGAGCGACACGTCAATATTGCAGTTTTTATTATTTGTATTGAACATTTGTCTAAATCGAATATATACAAACAGTTTTTTTTCAAAGAGTACTTTACCTGCAGGCAGCTGTTTTCTTTCGTGCATTTGTCTACAGCTATGAACACAGTCATCATGTTGGGAAACAAGTTGCCTTAGTTATACCAATATCTGAATGTATTGAAAAAAGTGATTTAGATTCAAATTTACCTAAACACAAAGAAAGTTTATAAATTGAATTTATAGCAAAATACAATTAATTGAAAGGCAATTTGTAATGGATAACTTTGGAGGCTGTTGTACACGCTTTACGATTGCGAGTGTGAACACTTATCAATCATGAAAATGAAGTATTGGCAGGTGTGGACCTAGACGTAGTACGACCATCTGTATATTTACCCGTAATCTTGATGCCAGATATGCTTGCCTCCAATCTTAGCTGGCTTTTTCATGAGTTTTGTATGGTAGTGGTAAACCTCGCCTTCCAAAAGCTGGAAATGATTTGTGAATTCGAAATTTAAATAATTCGATATGGAGTTGCCTGTCCGATTTATGCAATGAGCTATGGATGCCTTTTTGTATTCATAGAATCTGATTAATCATCCATGTTTGAGGTAAATTACATAACCAATATTAAATTTAATTTTTTGTTGTGTATACACCGTTGTCATGGTCCTCCATTCAGTAATATTATGCACTTATATCATTAGTTTGTAAGTGTATGTGTTATATGCTCTAATTATAAACTATCCTAAAAATGTTCCATTCCTATTACGCCGTATTTTCCGAGTTTAACTCAAAACGACTAAACTCCTATTGACCTACTTTGGTTCGTATTTGGCGGGTTTTGGTATAAATTGTCGTCAGTTGTAATAATACAAAGTTTGTCCAAGTATTGCGCCACATACGTAAACGGTCATAAGTAAGATACCGTCATTGATTGATGAAGAGGAGTTTACACCGTGGTTGTGGTCCATCCAATGATATATACACCTATAATAGCATCAATTTCACTTGTTTCAACTAAAAACACTATACTTTTAAATGACGTCAGCGACGCAAGTTTTATTTTCGGTGGCTTATTTGTATCATAGCATACTACAAAATTGACTTCATGTAATATAACGCACGTGGATTTGCCTTCAACAAAATCGCTTATTGCCGGTGTATACCACTGTATGTGGTTTATCACGTGACACAGTTTCGATCAGTAAAATCATATAATTTACCAAGCACATAACATTCCTTTTCATATTGTAAATCTTTTGTCATACCTTAAATGTATTTTTATACCATCAAAGTATCTTTATTTTAGAGTATCTATACCTTGTCACAAGTTCCAGCAACCTTTTCGCATCGTCCCACCATACCAGTGACGTCACTGCCGGGATGTTGCCAAAATACCATATGAGCCTCACCTCCTTCACCATCAGCAACCTTGGTATTGAACGAAATGTTTAAATGTCTGCTTTTCATACTTTTATTTCGTGCTTTCTATGGATGCCTTTTCTAGATGTAGGTTACTAAAACATGTTGATTGAATGAAGATCGATAACAGTTATTAGTTTGAGAAAACTCGTTTAATATCCACTATGTAAAACCCTTTTAGTCTAATTATCAATATCTTCATAAAATATGTCGTTGCACACATGCCGTTTGGTCTAAACATAATCTCTACACCAAGAGTTATTGATTCCAAGTGCGCTACTAGCCTTACTGTAAACTGAGATTTGGGACTGTAACATTTCCTCAAACTCAAGTTTTGCTAAACTTATCAGTTAATTAGATGGATACAACAACAATATGCTAATATTTATTTACCGAATATGATCCTAATTAACTTCAACTGATTATTTGGTTGACAACTAGGCTGTTCAATTGTAAGGATTAATAAGTGTTATGTTAGTACTTACACCGTATGTATAGTCTTGGAAAGGTCCATCTGTCAATGCATTCTCGATGTGCTTCACTTCTTTGTTTGAGAAGAGTTTTCTGTAATGTAAATACAAATGAAGAAATCGTATGATGCAATTAAACAAAATCCTCTGATTTGTTTTTATATTTCACGTACAGTAAGTTTACGAGCGGTCAACGCAAAAAGAGCTTTAAATTCAAAATGATATATAATTAGGTTACGGTTCTGAGCAAAAATTTGGATACATTCAACGTACCCTTTTTTGAGTCCTTTTTTGTTATTATACCTACCCTCTTTGGCAAGGAAAACGCCCTCCTTTATTTGTTAAGATCATAAGTTCCCAAAATATTCAAACCTTGGGTCTTGAAACAGGAAATGTGGTATAGATTGATTTTTGATCATTTGTAAGTTTGTGTCGCATTATTCCAGAATGATGCATTTGAAAAAAAGGGTACTTTTAAATAAAAAATCGTTTTCCAATTTCTTTATCAAAACAGGAATTGACTCCATAAACACGAATTTCCGTCATATTATCGATTGTGACGTCACAATTTAAAAACAAAACAAATTGTGTTAAAAGTTTAATGTTTATGTTGTATTATTACTAGAAATCCTCATTAGATAAACCTTTGTTTCACATTTTGTATCAGGAAAAAGCATGTGTCATAATATTATACAAAATGGTGCCAAACTCGTCCAGGAATTATGCAAAAGGATCGCCAAAGGATCGCTTACAAATATATCGTTTTAACAAAAATACAATTGTGTATTACATGTCGACTCATGGCAGATCCTATGTACCATTTATAATACAGGGTTATTACAACAATGCATTATTACCTTACAAGGACGAACCCATTGTCATCGAACGACCCCTTCATGGCATCAGTAAGTGTAAAGTTTCCATTCTCACAGCAAAACACTGAATAAGAAAATGAAAAGCTACGGACATACACTCCCAAATGATTAGTTGAATACGAAAATCAATGGGTCACCTAGAGGAAGAAACTATAACAAGACCCGAAGATATCCTTTATACAAATGACCACTTCAACTCAAATTTATTTCAATGCAGTCACAATCATTCAGCTGCTCTGATCAAAGTCAATAAAGTTAATACATTTAACGTTAAAGATCCGGATCAGATACAAATGTCGAAATGATCGAGGCTATTTTTGAATATTGAAGTTTTCAGTTAGGTATAAGTGTTTACAACATTGCAATGCGATTTTGTTTATTTTATTTAAACATAATTCATTGATATAATTGTAATTGCAAACCAAATTGTACCTGAATTAGTTTCAGCCATTTTGCTCGTCCTTGATAATGAACTGTTTGACAATGTGAGAGATAGCTGTGCGTTAAGATTCATTTTACATGGATGATATATCAAAGTGGGTTATCACTTTAGATAGAATGTATTTACTTGTACACTTATACATACATATATAAATAAATACATATATAATAGTACATGAATGTCTAACTTTAACACTAAAAGTCTTCTAAAAGTGTTCTTTCTTATGCGTGGTCGATTATTGGTCACAGACCATTTGACCAATAATGGCGACCTCACTGACGTTGTCAATGATTTCATTTCACATATTCAACTACACATATAACTTTGCCCATAACAACGAACACGCTATTAGTAAAGCTTCAAGGTTATGGATGTCTTATTATGTATATGTCAGGAGAATAACCGCACAATAAAAACGCTTTTGTGTTGTTCTTTTAAAATTATGCTTATGAAAGAGATTGTTCAGGGATAAGCCGTATACGCATTTAATTCATGCATCTTTGGTGAACTAGGAGAATATCACTTTAACCAACTATTAAATATTGGCTCAAAGTAGTTAAAACTGATAATTTGAAAACTGTACATGAGCACGCTTTGTTTCATTTAATTATATGTTACCTGTGTTTAATAGAGATTTTTATTTAATGCATATCGATGAAAGAATAGAAATGTTGGTGAATGATAACTTGATCATTTCACTCTGGCTAGAGTGAAATGATAAAATTTCACTGCACTTCGGGACTACTTTTTTCCATATTTGTAAAATTTGTTTCCTTTGAATTGAAAAAGTACATGTATGTAACAAGTTTGCTGTCGGCTGTAGTGCAGCGACAGACACAAAGGCCGAATCGTATCGAATTTTCCTTATCAGAGTATGCATTGTTTTTAATAAAACAAATATGTGTTTTGATTGATTATATAAACAAGAATAAATTATCAATGTTATGTATGAACTATTTCATGGAACATATTGTTACATTTAGGCAGCTTGGTAGATATCGGTATCGGTATTAACTTTGCCGCGTGTGCTAGTAATAGAGTTGTAAATCATTTTCTCCAACAAACTCTAAACGCTTACATGTTTGCACACGCATATTTAAATTTGACTAATTTCCTTTTTAAACTGTTTACCTTCATCAGTTCATCAATTCGGTTTACTTTTTAAAAATATTGTCATACTCGGAAAAGGCTTGTCAAAAAAACTGAACGATAAAGGAGTCCCGCCTAATGAAGCAATTTAGATCATCGGCAATAAAAACCGTGACAATTATAGCACATTGAAAACCAAGCAGGCCATCGCAATTTCCGACATATTTTCGTCGAATAAAACTTCCGGAATCTGTGCTCCATCCTTCACAAAAGCACCTTGGGGCACATTCTCGACATTTCCTCTGAGATTCTTTCATAAATCAAACATTTAACGGAAACGTGACATTCAACTTTTATAAATATGAAACAAATTCGCTATCTCAACAGCAAAACATCCTGCGGCTGCAGAGCGCCATGAATTCGTCACCGAAAAAAACCGTAGAAGCCAGATTCTGCGCGAAAGTGAATTATAGAAAAAAGACTTATTGAACACTGAACATAGATTTCCGTTGATTTTACATTTTTCGGATTCAATCTGCTGAAATTCTTCGTTAATATATTAAAACATGTCGAACGTTCCAGTTTCATTCACTTGTATTTCTACGTGATACATTACTTTTTATTTCCGCAATAATTTTGCGTAATATATTGAATAAACACGATAATTGCATGAACTAAAACAAAACGTCACTTGTGAAAATATGTTTTCTTAGACCACTCTATGAATAAATTACGATCTTACACTGAATACAAAAAAAACAAATTGTCTATATCAATGCAATAAAATTGATATTTTACTCTTCTAATGAGTGAAACTATTAAATTGGTATATTTCACTCTTTTTGGCAATGACTCGATATATTAAACGGAGAGATGCGTTGTTCATAAAGCAATTACAATGATCAATTGAAATATTTTAAACTTTAAAAGTAAATAATTGCGTTTTAACAAACATCGGTAGTCGATATTTGCATAAGGCTAAACAAATGAATGGTTTGGTTGGGACTACATCATTTTCAAAGAGGTAGGATACGTAGGTTTGTTTTAGAGTCTTCATATAATCATTGGAGAAATGTGTTAATGTATACTTCAGCATGAAGCTTTAAATATTTTAAACTACATATTAATTAAAAACACACTTACAAATCACTATCACTGTCTACCTCGGTCACTTTCTATCTGTGGTACGTCGGTTATTTTCATTCTAAAATACAGCGATCACTATCTACTATCTTTCTGAAAGACATCAGTCAGAATGTATATAAAGGACCTCGATCTCTATCTATCTTAAGGACCTCGATCACTTTATATCTGAAGGAGCTAAGTCACTATCTTTCTGAAGGACCTCTGTCAATAACTATATAAAGGACCCCGGTCACTATATATCTAAAGGACCTCGGATACTTTCTAATTGAAGGACCTCGACCACCTTTTATCTGAAGTTGTTCGGTCGCTAAATATTTAAAGGACCTCGATCACTTTCTATCTGAAGGAATACGGTCACATTTAATATGAAGTAACTCCGTCACTTTTAGTCATAAGGAGTACGGTCACCTTCTATCAGAAGGACATCGGTCACCTTCTATGTGAAGGAGTAAGGTCAATTTTTATCTAAAGGATCTCGGTCACTTTCTATCTGAAGGATTTCGGTTACTTTCTGACTGTAGGACCTCTGTCACTTGTTATCTGAAGGAGTTCGGTCACTATCGATCTGAAGGACATTGTTCACTATCTATCTAAAATACCTCGATCACTATCTATCTGAAATACATCAGTCACATTACATCTGAAATACACGGTCACTATCTATCTTAAAGACCTCGGTCACTATCTATCTTAAGGACCTCGATCACTATCTTTCTGAAATACATCAGTCACATTACATCTGAAATACCACGGTCACTATCTATCTGAAAGACCTCGGTCACTATCTATCTGATATACATCAGTCACTTTATCTGAAATACCTCGGTCACTAAATATCTGAAATACCTCGGTCACTATATATATATGAAAGACCTTGACTTCTTATTGGAAAAATATTTCATAATTTGCCCCGCGGAGATATTATAGCTGGAGGCGCCATTACCCTATATTTCACAGTACAGTCAACAGTCCACTACTGTAACACAATATTGTTGCATTCAGAGGCAATCTTTTTACATAAATGTTAAAAAAGAACCAAGATTGACATGACTCATACGTTATGTGATGTGGCTGTAATGTTTCCCCCTTGTTCTTTTTAGTCTCAACTCAACTCAATGTTCTTTTATTATATCACAGTTTACATTTAAGTAAAAGAATGGGAAAACTCAATATTACTACATGTGGATAGAAGTATATAGAGGTGGATTAATTTCGGCTTCAAAACAGGTTTGGAATTAATCATTATACAACAATTATAATAAGTTAGTTAGGGAAATGTGGCTAGTTTAATTATTATATTTCTGAAACAAAACAAATCCAAATATATTTGAATTAAAATACACTATAATCGGTACAGTAATGATATAAAGAAATACTACTGAACACATGATTAGATTCGTTTACAAAAAATGCTGTTTTCCTTAAGGTCTCAGAGTTCTTACAATTTAATACTTCACTTAAATTGAATACATTAGATATTGAGTAAAAACGACAATGTATGTATTTTTTCATGATACGATTAAAAAATGTAAGTAAATAGTCAGAGAGTTGTTAAGATACAGTTGTTATTCGATCTCCACCAGGGTGAGAATGGTCGGGTAGTATAGGTGTCCGCCTCCCACCCAAGAGGCCTTGGTCCCCGTCCCCACCAGGGGTATATTTCACGGTCTCTCAAAATAAACACCAGTAATGGTTTCTACACAACAAAACGTACTCAAGAGTACTTAGTATACATTATAAACTTACGGTTTTTTGTAAACTTTTATTCAAATAAATACCAAAAAAATTACAATGGCAAGTTGTTGAAGTTAGTACGTTTATAATCTGGCTAGTAAAGTAAAATTTAAATAAATGTTTTATATTGCCATATGCAAAACAAACATCCAGAAAACAATCAAATGAAATGTAACACATATCATTTTTAACATATTATACAAATGTAGGAATAAATCAAATATAAGTCCAACATAAACATTTGTTATTTAACGACGTCTCGGCTTAAGTTAGGATTCGACTCAGGAATATCAGCCATATTTATAAATATTCATATAATATGTTTTTATGAAACATGTGCATTTTGCAGTTTCACTTGTTATTTGTAACTTATAGTGGAGATTACGAAATCAATGTTTAAGTTAAAGCAAATTCACGCACAGCCAAAAATGAGCACTTCAACCTCTTACTTATTTCAATGTTGTCTTAATCATTCAACCGCTCTGACAAAAGTCTTTGAAATGATCAAAGCCTTTTTAAATATTGAAGTGTACAGTTTTGTACACTTATGTACATGCATATCAATGGAAAATATTGGTGAATGATAACTTGATCATTTCACTCCGGCTCGGTAGATATGATAACACTTGATCATTTCTTTGCAGACAACTCGTGAAATAAAATACGACCATACACTGAATTCAACAAATATCCTCTATATCAGTGAAACGAATTGTGACTTCTTTGTTTTATACAGAAGAAAATATCAAATTTATATTTTTCACTCTTTTGAAGTTTAAGCCCGCTCTAAATTCCAAATCAAACACCAGCGCGCTCAAGGTTAGGACAAAAATTGAAACCCGTCAATTCCATTATGACGCGTTTTGCTATAAGTTTAATGAAATAAATGTTAACTCCAATGATAGGCATTAAATTCAAAGAAATAGTTTGTTGAAATATATCCCGTGAACTTGTCATTTTTAGCTCGATCAGTGAAATATATTACGATCTTACACTAAAACAATTGTCCTCTCTGTTATAGCGGTACACACAATTGCGTGTTAAACAAATATGATAACCAAGCTTTCTCTCCAATCTTTAATAACGTTGACAATATTGAGTGTAAAATATTTGGAATGAATTTAGAGGCAGACTATCAGCTATTTTGAGTAGAATGGACTCGGTTCGCTTATTGCACTTTGTACATACACGTTGACATGACATATACAAATGCATGTATATGTAGACGATGTACATTGTACAACTCTTCTATAATATCTGTTCTGTTTTGTTTTGTTCACATAGTACCTCTTCCAAAAACGTGGAAACAACGACATCAATCATATTTAAACATCATTTATTTACAATATATGTATTACATAGGGAAAGTAGAGATACAACACATTTGAATCGGTTGTTTAAAATTACATGAATATGACAATGTGTGTATATATAGATTTGTAATAGAACATACTAATGTTACGTTCAATTATATTGCCGTTAGTATCACTCGTGCTGAATTACACGCCTAATTTTTGAGCTATTTATTTGAAACGACACAACAACACAGATCATCATACATTATAAGGTCGACAAACTAGAGTTGAAAACAATAGGGTATTACCACAGACGGCGTATTGATAGGGAATGAGAAGTTCAAAGACATAAAGTCCAGGGGGTGTATACCACGTGTTAAATTACGTCATAAATACTACCTTGGAAGTCAATAGTTTGCTTAAAGTGAAAACTTTAAACAAAAAAATAACTTCACCATACATTCACTATTTATAAAAAAACAAAGCGCAGTCTACGTTGCTTACATAGCCCAGCCGTCGGTCCTTTACTTAAGTGAGTAAGTAATCTATTTATAGTCTTCAAACACTCCGATAGATCTTTTCACAAACCCGCCGCCTGACCTAGCACTGTCGAAACATTTTTTTTAGTTTTTTGAGGAAACTAATCACCTTACCAAACTCGATTTTAAAACGTCTTGGCTCTTTGTGGGGCATAGATTGCCTTTTGTTTCATTTACAATTTTAATGAAAAAGGAAAATACATCTTTGCTTAAAGTCATCATTCAAAGCAAAACGTTGCCTGTCGACGTAGCTTTATGACGTAATTTATCACCTGGTACACACACACTGTGATCATTGGTGAACATATGTGCAAATACATCAATATCAAACAAATGACAAAAGTTGATACATTATACAATATGTTTGTGGAATTGTTTTGTGCGATGAAACTCCAGATGTAGAACTATTTAAGAGGCCGAATATGTTGTGCTTAAAGAACAAAACATCACCAAAAGGATCTTATGAAATTACATAAAAAAATGATATTTGAGGTTTTATAAAGTTTCCATGTTGGTCAGGTAAATCTGACAAGAGTACTAAATTCAGGTTACGCTAGAATTATAACAATGACTAGGTTGAATTGACCGTTAACTTTTAAGGCACATTTATGTTTTGTAAAATTGGGAGGGAGCTCTTAATCTTTATTTATTTTTAGAAAGTTTTTTGTTCAAGAGTTCATCTTTAAAAATGTGTAAAAATGACAAATGATACATTGTACAACACACTTATACATTTATTTACTTTATTCTAGAGGTATGTAGGTAATTATTATCAGGCTACAAACTCTTAAATAGTGCTCACAAAAAATCTGCGATCTGATCTTTTGTCATGAGTCTTATATAACTGGTTTTCATGGACTTTCGCAAAAACTTGGCTCGTTCCAAGACAAAAAATAAGAAATAAGTTGCCAATACGTTCAGTCTGTGAGAGTGCAGCTTTAAGTCACCTAAGGAAACGATTAGCAGAATTGCACGTTTGAGATAGAACAAATATAGTTATGCTTTGCATATCAAAGATCCGCACACAATACATATTACAAGAAAACAACAACAGAAAAATATATTCTACTCGGGTATGATATGAATGTATTCCATTCTGCTGACGTTACGTCATAACTAGTATCATTGAGTGAAGAAATAATTACGTCAGAAAACAAATCATATATATAATCGCATGGAACGTAACTTAGTCTCCATTTGAATACACGCAGTGTTCACATTTGCAACCATTAGTTTACAAAGTAAATACAGTTAAAACCTGAGATTCCGCATTTCTGGCTATTCTGTTTTGTAGATGGGAAATACTTTAATACCTTTCCCAACACTTGCATTGTGACAATGACCTTTTATGCTTAAGTGGAATTAATGTTCTGTTCTGTTCAGTATGGGTGTTTTAGTTTCCTCAAGGAAAATAAAAGTGTATCTATATAGGGCTAATGAGCGGAATGACAGGTTCGGGATTTAAAGACAAATTCATCTTCCAATCCAATACATGACATTTAACTTTTATCACGTCAAACGTTAGTTAATCTGAATTTGAATCAATGTTTTGTTTACATTTGACAAATATACAGAGTGAAGAACCTAGAATTCCGCATCAAGGTGTTAGGACTATTTAGTTCTTATCGTCAAAGACCGTAATAACATAATTATTAGATACATATATCTTTGATTCATGTAAACACATACAACCCATTTGGATATCAGGTTGTAACATGTGTTCGTAAATCTGACAAAAAACATCGCCTTTTTGGTTTATCACTAATACTTTGTAGTTGGATTGTTTTTTTCTTTGGCAAAACACCCAAACCTCATTTTCTGTCGAAACAGGTCTTCCAATGTCATGTATCTTACTGAAAAGTTCTTGATACGGTATAATCGTCAACACAGCACCGTTTACATACGATAGCGTAATCATTTGCCTCTTTCTGACGTCAAATACAATCAATTTTGAATGCTGCGAGTCCCTAGTTACAAATTTCGGATACTCAAAGACCGGCGTACCGGAAATACTTGGTGGAAATTTCTTAACAACCTCTCCTGACAAAGCAATCACCTCTAGTTTTGAATAGTCGTCTGTCCTAGAAAAGTTTTTAGATAAACCAACAACGAGCTGCCCATTGAAATCAACCATATCCAATATCTTTGAATCGGTTTTAATATCTCCAGTGTACTCAACCTTGTATTCTTCCGATTTCGTCAGTTTAAATAACTTTATAAAAGAGATAAATCCAACAGCTACAGTATATGAATCACATTCATCTTTAAGCGGCAATGTCGCGAGCCAGCTAGGTTCATCGTCAAAGATAACTAGTTCTTTTACAATTGCTGCCTCATGCGAATGAGTAATGATTTTTAAGTTTGTGTTGCCAGGATCGATCAGAAGCAGGTCATTTTCAATGAGACACATTCTTTTTATTAAACCCCGCCTTTTGTCTGTATCTGATGTTGGATTGATTTCAATGTTATTCGGGTTTACTTGTCGTATTGCACTTTCTTTAAAGGACTTTCTAATGCCATGTCTGTAAAAGAAATTGAAAGCTTCAACGTTTTATATGATGTCAGTATAATCAGAAAATCGAAATTGCCTTAAAAAGGGTAGTAAGTATATATGTGCCCGATTGTAAGTAAAGCCTATAGTTCATAGAATCATTTCTCGAGTCCGTTGGGTAAAGCCAGCACTTGTGTCCATTTTGAGATGGCATAAAAAAGTTCCATTGCAGAGGCTCAAATCAACAAACAATAGGGTGAGAGGCGGACTCCTATACGAGCACTTGCACGCAAATGTAGCAATATTTATGTTATATTCAAACTCGTCCAGATCTTCGAATTTGAATTACCAACACTGACATTTAAACAAAACAAATAATCCTTTATTTCTTGTAATTGTAAATTGAGCAAACTGAAATATATAACATGTCGCTTACAATGTTTTGACATTTTACGCTATTTGAAGTAGTATTCTTATGAAACAACTGCTTGAAAATGGTGAGATTATGGTGCTTAATAACTGTAGTTACTTCACATATACATATGTGTGTATATTTTTGATTGAAGATTTTATACAATTACCTTTTCTTTGGAGTCGGTTGGTTTTCTTCAATCGCCATGCTGTCAGAAGATTCTTCGAGAGGGAGAGGATCAGCCTCTGAAAAAATAGTGTAAACAATTACGTAGTGGGTAAAAATAAACTAGCAAATTTGATGTTCATGTGTATCAGAACTCTATGAAACTATGCAAGTCAAAATGACTCATGTAATTTAAATGATATACTTTGATATAGACGAATACACTTTAGTCACAACGATATAGACATCAGTGTGTTTTATCTTATAATACAAAATTGGCGATAATCGAGTCTAGTGTTTCATAAACAAAAATATATATAAAAGATTCAACTCAAAATAACGGTACTGCTACTGATGACTATCAAGAGACAGGCTACCAATTAGCATATTAACTTATACTTTATATATTATTATTACCATTAACTTATATACGTCGTTAACATATTGATTCATATGTTCTGATGATTCAGTTTTGATTCCGAATTCGACGACTGATAGTTCGTCTGTTATCGAATGTCCATTTTTCAAGCTTAATTTTGAACGAAGTTATGATAGTTCGTTATTGACGTTCATAACAGAGAGTATTGAAGACATATCATGTTTTATCCCTTGGGAAAAAAACAACGCAAAAAATGTAAAAATGGTTCCAAATCCTATGGCTCCCCCTCCCACAAGATATTTTTTTATATTTTTAAAAGGATTTTGTTACAGATATTGAAAAAGATTTGCATCTATCTCTTAAAGAATAGTTATTATCATGAGCCCTTTGTTTGTAATAGTATAAACATGTACAAGATAATTAGATTCCTATTTAGTGGGCGTAGCTTACCTCCATTGTCTGAAGAAATCTCCTCTTTTACAATTTGATGGATTATTGACTTCGAAATGTCCACTACGTTTGCAAGCAGCGGATGGCGAGTCAGGGTTTTCCCAATCTTTGTTTTCATTGCTTCTTTGAAAACGGCATTTGTTGAAGAGAGGATCACGCACGTGTTCCGCTGCTGTGAAAGAGCCTTAAGCATATCTAGTTCCTCAAGCCACTGTCTGGCTTTGACCTTGTTCAGGGCATGTTTTCCGGCAAAGTGCTCTACTATCAGTACATTCACGACACCTACCTCGACGTATCGCAGGTCAGCTGTACGTTTCAGTACAAGTGCATTCTTTCCTTCATCTCTTGTTGCCAAACTTGCAACATAGGAAGAAACGACCTTCGGTTCGTCGCCTGTTATAACTAAACTGCCATGTGTTTCAAGGCCTGTCAACACATCGTTGTCCTGTTTAAAGTCCTTATTTTCTTTGCTCCTTAAGTATACAGACGAAATGCCTGAAAATAAAATCTCATGTAAAATGTCTCTTAATACTGTAAATTAAACAGAGTGTGTTTAACGGTGTATTTTGTTAGATTTTAAACGTGAAGTATTTAATGATGTGCTAATAAATCTAAATGACCAATTACAGATGAAGCAGGTGTCTCAAAAATTGTGAGTTATACTGCAAATCACAAGTTGAGCCATGCATGTTCCTTAGCAGTCAGGCCTTGTTTTAAAAGAAGAATAAAATACCGTTTTGAACTCTAACTCTAAGATCCTGAGCCATGGGCCCACTGCCAATTGATTATTTATTCTAACGATGTTTAATGTTTTACATATGTGTAGCAAAGCATGCATGTTCATATTGTTTTAATATATATTTTAAGAGATACCACACATAAGAACATATTATATCTCCTTTGCCGACAAGACTGGTCCTACTTCGAAAATGAATTGATACGTTATTTAATATCCATAATTCAACAAAAAATATTTTTGTGTTTCGCACGTACTGTTCGTTCGTTAACATAAAATTATAACAGAAAAATAGGTTTTATATAAGAAAAAGAGGATTGAAAAATACGGTCTTATATCTTGACAAAATAATGAATACAATTATGCAATATGTGTTTAAATCATTTTGTAGTTTTTCACGTATTATTAATAATTCCATGAGTTTAATAGTAAGCTAGATAAGTAGAATTCCTATTTAAAATAATCTTGAAAATTAATAAAATAATCTTTACGACAAATGTCGGATCATTTACATGAATTGTAAGGCTTGTAAATAATTGAAACCCCTAATGCTTAAAAGATGTGGTATATTTCAAACATTTTATATTAAATACAAGATTCAAAATTAACAAAACATCCACAATATTATGAAACAGCATGAAGCTTAAATAGGTCTCGTGTTAAAAGTTGTAGACTTTGGATCTTTTCAAATAATTCGAAAAACAAGTTTGTGCTATATTTTTAATTAGAACGCATTGCACTCATGTGTTATGCAACACCAGGGAAGTCGTCATTTTGTTTTTAGTCAAAGGAAACCCAGATTTGCAGTTGCTAGGTAACAGATTATACACGCATTTGCATGTATTTAGCTGATGACTTCGTCTTATTTGTTATCATTTAAAAGAGTTTTATGTGTAGTAAAATGATATTTAAAAATAACGAACAGGATTTTATTAGTATTATTTCGTAGCCTTGAAAGATTACAGAAATCGCCATTTCACGTCCGATTTCAAGGTCGGTATTTGATAGGAGCATCGCTTATATGATCAGCATTTTTATCATAGTATAGTAAAATTATTACCAAGCATGTTTTTCAGCGTCTGGCCCAAAGGTTGGACTCGTTTATGAGTCCCTCGAATGGGTGCTAAAAGAAAACAGAACTTATTTCAAATATATCATCAATATTATGCTAAACTGATAAAATATGACCATTGCATGCAGATTCCAATTCCGTCAATCGGGAAGAATGATTCAACATATGCTATTTGGAGAGATATGGGAATTGCAAAGGTAAACAAAAAAAACATGTTTGATATTAGTACCTTTGACAATCACAAACAAAAAAGATTTTTACGAATGTAATGACTGTGTCACCGAAGATGATGACCGCAGGGATATCACAATTTATTGACAATTTAACAAATAAAGAGATGCGGGACGTAAATCTCTTTTGTAGTTCAAAAATGAAGAAAATATTTTTTGAAAAAGTGCATTTTTTTACGCAACAATGCAAAGCATTTAAAAGTTGGTTGAAGTAGAACTCCGGTTGAACAGAAAATATAAAGTTTCTTTAAACGTTATAAAATATTTGTATTTTTATTTTTATATAAAATCAAAGTGTCACCTTCCATATCTATTGGATACCACTCCGTCCCAGCCGGTTCAAATATGTTTTCATCGGAGAACATCTCACTTCCTTCTTGCGAAACAATCAGTAAAGCTTCTTTGAGAACAGATTTCTTTGTCAAAATCACAGTACTAAAACCGTTCTGGCTTCTGATTGCAATTGATTGAAATATTGTATTCATTGCTTTTGTATTAGACTTATCAAGCGTGTCTAATCCAAAGGGATCCTTAAAGACAACAACGTTAACAAAGTGTTCTTCAAGTTCCCTCCATTCGTGTGGGTCGTTAATTGTGACACAAAATTCTTCATTAAAGTTTGGCATTTGTCTTATAGCAGTCAACGCTACTTCTTCATACAGGGCGCGTTCAACACCAGTAATAACAACAGGTATGTTGTTGATAAGTTTACTTCTTATCAGTTCCGTCATTGTTGACAACTGATCCGAATGCACGGGCCGGTTGTTGTAAAGTAAAGTCTTGAAGTTGGCTGTAACAACAAATTGTATGACTCATATGAAAGTCTCGTTCAAAAGCAAATGGATAAATTACAACTGCTGAATCGTGTATGTAGATAAACGTTTTGAAATTATACGGGTACATAGGGAATAATTGTTTGTGTCAGTGTGAGATCGTAGTATATGTTACCGAGTAAGGAGCAAACGATTGTATTTCACGAGTTGCGTAGCGCCAATCTGTATGCGCACGCAACGACATTTCAGAAATGGACGTCGTCGAAATTGTGTCTTAGAACTGAGAACGGGACTCAATTTGATATTTTCAACTGTAAACTATCAATTTTTGTTTTGCTGAATCATATCTATAAACCACCGGATTTTACGCGGTGATTTATAATGATACATATTATTTTCTGATTGATGGGGATTCCTAGAAATCTATTAACAGACTGCCCATGTATTTATTTACTTACATTGCAGTTTCTTATGTTTTTCGTTTACAATTCTCACTCGTTGTTGTTCTGTACCTTGAAAAAGAATAAAAGAAAAAAAGTTTTGGAAATCGACATCACATATATACATGTGCAATACTTATTTTGGCATGCATTGTGTGGTTATACGAACATTACCAATAAATTGTATTTAAATAGTGTGTAAATGAACTTAAAATACCTGATGGAGATGAAAGCACTTCTGTTCCTGTTTCCAAAAACGTCCGCATCGATTGTATAGTATCTGCCTGCTCTTCAACAACACTTGTAAACCATTTCGCACAGGAATTCCACATTCCAGGCATATTGCTAATAAGGGTCTTTTTAATTTTTTCTTCGGTTGCAGTTGTATAGCTGTTGTTACTTCGTAGTCTAGCGATTGAGATTGTCGCCTTCTTCAACTGGTTCCACAAGGTTTCAAAGTCAACTGACTGTATAGTTGTTGAACATCCATGAGCCAAGAACTTGCTATTTCTAATAGCCGTTATCTGTTTAATGTCCATAGATGTCGTGGGTGCTAAAAGGGGTGGATTTAATCCTCCGTATAATCCTAAAAGCAATGAAGATAAAACCGACACGTCCAAGTTGGCACTGTCCGTGACATCTAACGAAGAGGAAGGTTTGCCCTTTGGATAAATCTGCTTGTACTTCCATTTCTCTTTGCTCAAAAGCGTTCTTACATCTTGCTCTTTGTTGAAAAGATATTGCTGTAAAGTTGTAAAATTTTGATTGGTCGTTGTATCTTTTATAGCACAGTCCTCAAACAAATCCTGCAGGATAGGCGTTGTTGTGTCAATCAAAAATGTAACAAGTCTGTAAAAATTGTCTGCCATGGCGCCTGTACAAGAATTAAAAAATACATGGATATATCAAGAGTGTTTAAAGACGAAAGAAAAAAGACATTTGAAATTTCATTCCAATGTTCATATCCGTTTATCTTAATGGCTGTGTTAGTGAGGGGATGGCAGGTGCCTGAACGCCTATCTTTACCTGAAATGCCTATCCGGTACGCAGGCAGCCTAGGTTACGATGGGGCTTCTTTTAAAGGTGTCCTCTCTCAGGGTGTGTCTGACTTAAATCTATGTAAATAAGTAACGATAAATCGCCAGTATTTATAAACCTATTTCTGTTTTCAGGGCTGGTTCCACTTATTAATTCACATAATGAGACAAAACATAGTGAAGTCTTAAATATAATATTATAATACATGATCTCCCACGTTTCAAAAACAAAACCTAATAAATGTACAACTTAAATTGTGCAAACACATATTAGTGTGTGTATCTTACCTTTAAATATTGGCAAATGAAGATTATATTTCAAACATATTATTATAAAATATCCGTATATCAATTTAATTCTAAGGGGGTTAGTGTTACACCCATTACAACAAAAGATCGATTAATGTTATTTATTATTGTCAGAGCACTGCGCATCACATGCAGAAGTCCGAGTACTCATTAGAAAGCAAACAGATTGGCTAAAGACTCTTTAATAAAGAGGAATTATATGGACACTTTTTATAATTGTGCTGTTAATTGTCCTCTACTGTCCATTTTGACCCCCCTCCGAACCCTCATGAGATCGACCTTGCACCCTTTGTCCTGACAATTAATTATTGTGATTGTTTTCATTAGCTTTGTGACAAAAACTTGTATCATTATATCAACATAACATATGAGAATGTAGAAACATAAAACTACTTTGATAAACGAAAGGTTTAATAATTTTATCAGCACGATAACCCGTTTCTGTCCAAGCACCCTGCACTTTTCTACGTTCTTCATTCCGTAAATCTTATTTTGTACAGGATAACATGAATATTCGGAAGAGTTTGAAATGGTTAACCTCTTAACAATAAAGCGGAATGTTAACTTCTTTAACACTAGAGCGGAATGTTTAAGCTCAATATTTGTCTGCCCAAGCGTTGAACGATGTATTGATGCAATTCACAATGAAAGAACCAGCTGAAACTTAATAATGTTTATAAACACTTTTCATTTACAATACCCTTGCGTCTCTTACCGAAGATTTATAGGATTTATGTTAGAATGTAATAACAAGGTGTTGTGTTACTCCGTAAAATGTAGATAACCACAAAATAGTTATTAAACTATTAATCATTATTAATATTTGAAACATTCACGTCATTGTGTGCTGTTAACAAAATGTGCAATTTAGGAGCCGAAAATGTTCAAATTTAAACTTCAGTAAAATAGTAATGGTAAATGACAAATATGTCGGCTGACATCGTATAAGCAATTTTAAAATACAGGCCCTTCACAATTTCATATGGAGTTAAGATTATTGATTTATGCAAGCAGGCAAAATCTGGACGATTCAGATTGAATACCCATTATTTTTTAACCAAATTCCATCGCTTAACTCTACTTGAAAAGATATTGCATCAACACAAAAAAATGTATATTGTATGCTGTATGCGCAAATTATGCAGACAGAGGCAAATTAATATTAAAAAAATATATCGCAATATAAAGTCCTTTTGAAAAGTTGCGAACTGTTGATTCCTTCTAAGAGGCAACGGAAATGGCACATATTTCTAGTCCGATCCAACCTAAGTGGTTTCCTAAATCGTTTTAAGTGACCGTTATGAGGCGATTAACCCAGTATTTATTTATTTAATAGTTTTGCCAGGCGCTCTGAGTTCATCTATACGAATTTGTCCATTATATTTTTTCAAAATGAACGTTCCCAATCATCTGCTTTAATCAAATTTCTTAACGAACAAAGCGTTCTATATGTGATTTAAAACTCTTAATTATTCGGAATAGCAATAAGCCTTATAACTTATGAAATATGTGTTATAATTTGTTTTCATAATTGCTGATGTTTTGCTTTCTTAACAATTGAGTCAGTAGCCGACCTTCATAAATAATTAACCTACAACAACATGTGTATTACAAACATTATTGTTTCTTTAAAGCAACTGTGCAAATGGCCCCAATTTCTCGAAACTTCTTAAGTCCCATATACTGTGAAATAATTAATGTTCGTGGGCATGAAATTTCGTGGATGGCCGAACAAAACAATTTCGTGGGTACTTGAATTCGTGGATTTTCATTTTTGAAAAAAAATCGAAGATGCGATCGTCCTAGATCGTCTGCATAATATCCACGCGCTGGCCCGTGATTTTCGTCTTCTATGTCACTCGGTTTATGACACTCGCTTATGTGGTACGACATGCCAATTAGTGCATATACCCATGTCACTTATCGATTTAATTGGGAATAAAGGTAATAAAAGAAGATGTACTCTGATCATAAATACAGATAAGGGAAGCCATTGAATGTCAATTAAGAAGTTTGCAAACTGTGAAAACACCGAAAAGGTGCGTATATTGTCACCTTCGGTGCTTAGTAACCTTCAATGTACTAGTAATCGATTAATTATTTTATTAAATAAAAAAAATCGAGTATGGACACTCATCACGCACATCTTGTAAACTTGAAGATTTTCATTAACAGCACACGTTTAAACACGTGCTTATAACTGTCATTTGCTGCATAAAATTGATTTGGTTCATTATTTGTTAAAGGCAGTTATAATATATTAACAGAATAATGATCGTAAGTTATACAGTGAGACAGGTTTTAACACTGTATACTGCGACCTCTGTAAATAATATACTAGAGTATGTTCGTAACAAGTCAATTGAAAAAGTGAATAAAAGGTTTATATTTCGTGGGATCTTGAATTCGTGGATCACCCAACCCACGAAAATCACGAAGATTAATGCCCCACGAACATTAATGATTTCACAGTAACAGGATTAAGCTAATCTCACTATTTGTGTTGTTCTATAAAATGTGTTATATTTAATTCTTCAAGAATTTTAGGAAATTATGTAGGAATAATCTGTATGATTATCAGAATAAACCAATTTTCGTTTATCAAAATCCATTTTCAGTATGTATTATGGCTACTTGAAATAAGCGACTTAAGCCTGTTAAGCTTAAGAAGTTTCGAGAAATCGGAGCCAGATGATCAATTTGCAAGAAAAAAAAGAAAATTGTCAAAAACTGTCATAAACTTGGTATTAATGTGTACAATGCATTGAACCTTATTAACTTAAGTACCACATTGAATACAATTTTTCTAAGTTTAGCAGTTATTTCGTACTTTTCCATTAAAAAAAGATTACTGGGTATGTCTACCTAGTAATATTCATTCCTTATGCGTGATTGGCTAGTCGGTGTTATCACGTGATATTACCGAGTTAGGTATATAGCTTAATTATGACACCCGAATAGAGTTATTTCACTCTGGGACCCTTCAATGTGCTCACGCCGGGACCAGGAGTATAAACTACTAACACCACCACGAATAGAGTAAGCCGTCTTAGCTCAGTGGATACGACGCGTGACTGCACTTTTGGCGAACCGGGTTCGAACCTGGTCTCCGACACATTTTTTTTTTACATTTTGGTACTTTTTTTTACTATTATGATATCAAACAAATTCTGTTAAATAATTGTCCGGAGATTCGTTACAGAGAAAACATTTTTTGGTGGCAATCTGGTGTACTGTCCCTTTCAAGTTCCCCAAAAAGCAATAAAAGTACGCTTCAAAATCTTTGATTCCTTTGTTTGCTACTGTACATTTATTTTGGAAAGTTTGTTTTTTCCATTTAAAAAAATGTTCAAACTTCTAGAATATAATAATTGAATCGTAACAGAAACCTTCCTTTAACTTCATTAAGTGATACATAATAATTTGAAAATTATAGACAAATAACGAGTACGCACCTCAGGAACATATTTCAATAGTATTCGAGACATTATCTATTCACAACACATCTTCACGTCCTTGTTTTCACATAATGACGATGGGCAAAGGATCGTACATTGTTGTATCCTTTCAGGAATCCCAAAAATAGTATAAATAGAGCCAGCTATATGGAAATTTTCGCATCATGTTTTTTTTTCAAACATAGGCTTTATCTGTGTTAAAATATCACGTTACTGTGGTGTATTATCGAGTTTTGTAAACGGCTACGCTAGTAAAATCCCCTACGCACACATTCAACATCAGTTCCCAAGGTTTTTTATAAGGTTTAAAGCTGCACTCTCACAGATTTTTACAACTTTTTAATTTTATGTCTTGGAAAGAGCAAAATTTTGCGAAAATATCAGCAAACCAATGATAAAAGATTGCTGACAGAAAATCAGATCGTAGATTTTCATATTTCCGTTCGAAAAGTAATGTTTTATGGCTTAAACCGTGACCAAAGTTGAAGAAAAACGCATAAAACATCAATTTTTGAACTTAAATATAAATATCTGCAATCTAAAGTTTGGTCAGTAGTCTTATATAACTGGTTTCCATGGATTTTCACAAAAAAATGGCTCGTTCTTCGACAGAAAATAAAAAAGTTGTCAAAACGTTCAATCTGTGAGAGTACAGCTTTAAACCTCATGTGTATATATGTTTAATGTGTCCTCTTAACAAATAAAGCAGGATATTTAAGCTCATTATTTGTCTGCCCAAACGCGAATGATATGTTCAATCATTAAAGGGATGAAACCTATTAACGTTCATAAATATTCTTCATTCACAATACCAACACGACTCTTACCGAAGATATTGAAAATTTATGACAGGATATTTTTGCAAGGTTATACGTTATTACGAAATAAGAGACCACACAATTGTCACTTTAATCCTGTAAAAGTATCATTGATAAGGTAAACCTTCCAAGTTCTTTCTTACTAATAACAAAAAAGGTATGATGTATTTTTCTCTCCATGTTTTGTCAAGTTTAACTTGAAGAAAACATTGTTAATAAAGCAAGTGCTGAGTTGAATATACCTCATTTTTCCTACTATTAACATTCATTTTTTACCATTGAAGGAGGATTCTTAATAAAAAAGCAAATTCTATAAAACAATGAAAAGTGACATGTTTTTAATCATTTGTGACATTTAAAATAATTAATGCGTTTTTTACCGGTCAGGTGTTCTAATAATATTGTTTTAATTTCAAATATGTTTAGATTTTATTAAATAACGACAGATAAATATTAAAAAATAACTAACCTTTACTCCATTCTAGTAATACCGTTTTGCCTGATGTAGACAGATATAGTAACAGGTGGGTTTTTCCATTCGTATTGACTCAATACGGTTTTCCATGGTTAGCATCACATTCATACGCACAATCAAATGAATAAAAGTATAAGCATCTATTTAATTCATAAAAATATGTTAATTTATTTTGATTAGAAATAAATTTTATTTTTTTTCGCGAAATTAAATTTAATGGTTGTTGTTCACGTTACTAAGCAATTGGAATATACGGTCGCTATCGATAAAGTTATTACGGACTGGTTCGCGATATTTTACAGTAGTTTAAGGTACAATTTTGACCAAAACTAAACCGGTCAATGAATCGTGAATCTCATTTTCATTGCAAAACTCGTGGTGTGCGGACCGAAATGAAAATGCTCTTTGAAATTTTACTTGTGTTATTTAATTAAATTAAAAATTAATAAAAAAATACACGATTTAATACGTCTGAGTCAGCTATGAAGGAAATGTGCGAGAAAAGGAGCAACCACGTGCACGGCGGCAAAGGCAGTCAGGGCAGATACCCCTGGTACCGCAGATACCTCTGGCACCACAGATACCGCTGACAAACCTAGATGGAAACGGCATTGAGGGTAATGTTATTGATTTTAAAGATATAATTGCTCGGTCCCGATGTTACCCCCTCTATCTTCTGAAAATGATGTTCCCACAGAGGATATGGATGCTTGGTGTGGCTTGGCGGGGTCTGGCCAAGCTGGAACCATCCTCATGGGTGCACACTTAAGTGATGGTGCGTATAGTTTGGCGAATGATTTGTCAATACATGTACCAACACAAACGAAACAGCAAATCATGAGGGGTATATACAGATTTGGCCATTTTTTTAAAGTGGCAATGTAATTGAATTACAGGTGCACAGGTTGCGCATCGTACTGTATCCAGAACAGCACTTTTTTATTACTATTTAGGTTCAAAGCAGTAAGTTAAAACACTACATGGGACGTTTAGGCTGTAGGCTGCGTTTGTTCAATGTTAATTCACAACTGTTTTTACATGTTTTGCACTGTTATGTAGCTATTTGTTAAACAAATACGTGATAATTCTAAACAAAATCAACGAAAAACCTCGGAAAAACACGGCAAAGTCATGTGTTGTGGATGTGTATATATGTTTCCTTTTCTTTAGTGTGGGAGTCGTAAGACGTTCAGCCGCCTTCCACATTAATAAAACGGTTGGGATACTGGTATATTTTGCTTATGAAGGATCTGCTTTATTCGCTTTAATGGCGGAAATGTTCCCTTTATAAATAGTTTCACTTATATGAGTTATAGCGGTCTGCGATTGCGGTGTTTCTATCAAATATTTACTTAGCACTTAGAGACGGCTTTGGTGCAACTAGAATTTCTGAGAACGTGGAACTTCTTCGGTATATTAACGAATATAACGATTACTATCATATTAATTATTTCGACTATAGCAGATAGTTTTTGTTAAAAAGCACCTTATAATTTAAATTTCGCGGCTCTGGTGGCCTTGAGGGAAAGGGAGGTGGCTCGGTCTGTGTCGGCCCTTTTTTTAAGTAGGCCAGCTATAATTCTATAATTTCATCATTTAAATTACTCGTAATGAGTGATAGTATAATTTATATCCAAGACGAAATTGCCTTTTTGTGTATGTTTTCAAGGTCATTGAACGTTCCAGATGACTTGAGAGCAAAGGTGCCTTCCTCTCTGATCATTTTGTACATAAGCATATAAAATAAAAGTTTGTACTCTTACCAGTTATCAGTCCCTGTGGAAGTGCTTTAAGCAGAAACTAACTTTCATTTATTGCTTTATTTTGGCACTAAGACTATGGGTCATGTACCCATACTTTATTAAGCTTTGTCTTACTTCAAGAATTCAGATCACGTGTGTGCATTACAGATGGGGTGGCCGTCGGGTTTTTAAGGATGTTTTGTGTCAAATATGGTGGGTTTCTATAGAAATTAATTTTGGAATAGTAAAACTGCGTTGTTTGCTGTGTTCAAGATTGTTTGTGGTGGATTTATCTTTTTTAAAGACATTTTTCGCGGTTTAAAAGCAGCTACTCAATTAGTAGTCAATAGTAAAAATGACGTCATAGCCCTGCAGAAACGCAAATCTTGTGATTACCAGGTGAAAACAAGGATTGCCGCAAATCAAAGTGACAGTGCGTTATCTTAAAGACTATGACGATACATTTATGTTACAAAAATGCACATTATTCAAGTGGTTTCCGACTTAGAATGTGAAACCATGGTTATAAGTTATATTAACATTTCTTCGCATTATATTATAGTGAGGTGAAGGATTAATATGGGTAAAAATGTAAATAACGAGAATGAAGTTGCGGATGTTTGTTATTTCGTATAGCTCAAAAATGCAGTTTTAAAAAGTTTAGCAACCACATCCTGAATATCAACTTATGAAAATGTAGGTAAGTCATATAATACTAAATCATTAATTATGATCCAACGAGTGTCACTTTCCCGGATATATCAGTATTGTCAATACCATTAGATGGCTACATTGTGTCCAATCCAAAATATTGTAAGAAAATAAAGATCGTTTGAAATTTGAAATTCTTCAACACATGTACAACATAAGAGAAGGCTCGTCACGACAATGTGGCTTAGCATGGCGCTCAGATGACCAGCAATTCAGGTTACGACAGACCGTGATGAGCTCCACCATTATGGTCCACATGCTGGGTTACAAGGAAGTCCGGATGCGATACCCCAGCCCTTTTTTCAAAGAGACCCCTTGGTTCGTTAACGTGCTCGGTGTAAAGCACCGATACACGGTGTTCAACTTTCCTGAGTTAAACCAGTACTGAGTACAACACCTACCTTTAAATGCCGAGCGCCAGGATAGGGAGCTACTTGTACCAACTTTTAACGTCTTTCGGTATGACGCAGCCAGAGTTAGAACCCAAACCTCCCGCTCCGTAGCCGGACGCCTTAACCACTAGGCCACGGAGACGGTCATGGAATACATGAATACATATAACATGACATCGGCAATCATTGGTGAATCAACATTTCGCTGTATTTTGAATTCACATCACGATCGATTTGCCAAAAAACGCGATTTTTATACCGTCGGGCGTTTATATACCACGTTTCCGGTTAACCGATGGATACAGCACTGTCTTCAATTATATATTAAATAAACTGATCACGGTTCCGTCATCTCTAATTTAAATACTTAAAGTGGATGCCAGCGTTGATCTGTATGCTTGTTGTTAAAAACGGGTCATAACCCCAATACTTTCACATGCTTCAAATATGAGATCTTAAATCGGCGAGGGGCTTTACCGCATCATAAATTAGTCACCACTTAGTTGTTTAGCAACCTGCATGTGGCACCCTCAGGCGAGTGTTTGGCAACATCGACGCTTAATATATCAAGCAATCATATAAAACAATATTTCAAAAATAAAAAAAATACTCGGATATTTATTTAAGTTGTACAAAAAACACAACACCTTTCTCTTACACCAATGAAATACAAATTATTTTGTTTTCCAAACATATTATTGAAACACATAAAATACCGACTAAATTTATAATGAATATTTCAATCATGACAAGAACACAATAAAAGATAAGTATTCTCTTCACACTTATCGATTTCTTTCTGTGAAAAAAACAACACTAAAAGTAAAAAAGGGATATTTTCACCGCAAACTAAGAGATGAACATCACTAAGAACTGCATTAAACCTCAGTTGAAGTTACCTAACTGAAAAATAAACAACAAAAATGTGTCATAAACAATAACTTGAAACTAATGAAATACTGCATATGTTAATTAAGCGGTTCTGATTTTGAAATTAACATAACTTACCGTCAATGAGGGAACTGGTAACATATTGATAAAATTGTATTCCTTACAAAACAATAATAGGCGCAAAAGAAAATTCTTGAGCAAAGATTCGATGTTTATTCATTCAGATTATATCCTTTATCTGAATGACCGAGCTGAAACTTCACATACCAATTAAAAACTGGGATACTCCACCGTTAAACAATCTTACACATCAAATGTCAACAACGAAACTGTCTTCACTGTTTGTTTTCATAAAAATGGACTTATAGTGAACTTCTTGTAATGAGTCAGAATTCGGACACGATCATGGGGCTTTTAATATTCTCACAACACAAAACCAATACAGTGGCTATAACGTATATTACGTATTATATGAACGCAGTAAATGATCGAATTGTTGAGCTACGGGTAACAATAAACTAAAATGGACCATTGTTATATGGGACCTTAATAGCATATACAAACTTTAACTTACATAGTCTTAACTTGAAGGAAGTCATATATATATCACAGTGCATAGCTGATTTATTGAGAAGTATTGCATTACTATTTTGCATCAACATAATTTATTTTAATAAACTCCTTGGGGTGTAATTAGACCTCGGAATAGGTCGACGTCTATGATATGCATAAAATAGGATGGGATTGCTTCTCAATATACGTAATGTAAATTTCCTTTCCTTTTTCCAAACTTTATATCAACCGGGTTCAAGTATTACTTTCTGTGAAGACAAGTTGGCTTAAAGGTTTCTTTATGTTGAATTTTGTAGAATGTTGAGGTAATGAGGTATGCTGAGGTAATTCTGATGTTATGCTGAGGTAATGAGGTATGTCGAGGTAATGAGATATGCTAAGGTAATTAGGTATGCTTAGGTAATGAGGTAGGCTGAGGTTATGCTGAGGTAATGAGGTATGCTGATGTTATGCTGTGAGGTAATACCTGTATGTCGAGGTAATGAGGTATGTTAAGATAATGAGGTATGCTGAGGTAATAAGGTATGTAGAGATAATGAGGAATGCTGAGGTTTTGAGGTATGCAGAGATAATGAGGTATTCTGAGGTAATGGAGTATGCTGAGGAAATGCGGTATGCTGAGGTAATGAGGTATACTGATATATTGACCACACTGAACTTATTAGGAATACCTGTAAGACATTCAATATTTCAAAGTCTACTTCGTAGTACGATTTTACGATTTTAGTTTTACAGAACCAGGATAGAGCTAAACTTAGTTATGACCAGATGAATGTCAAAAGTTTCTTGATATCAGTATGTACTTGTTATACAAATGTCCTGCTTACCTGAAGTAAGTTTCAATAAATATTTTACTATGCTAATATGTGTTTCAATATACAGTAGGATTATGCAAAAAGTATGAATTGGTTTTCAATTCAATTTATTTTATGTCTATACCAATATTGATATATTTTCAACATCGCATCCCAATATCATTCAGGATAAGTGAAGGAGATATGATTAACGATGCTGCTGCTAAAAACAGACAATCTCCCAATGCGATTTACACAAACCCCCAATACATATATAGATGTTAGAAGGGACAAAAGGTAACCGTCAATTCTTAAAGATGCACTCTTATTCCCAAAGAAGATTTACCACATTTAATACAATTGTTTTGATATACAAAAAAGGATGAATAAATATCACAAACAATGGTTCTTATGAAGGAGACCGTGTTTAATTTGAAAGAAAGGTGCAAAAAATATGGTATTTCTACCTTATGAAACTATAGTAGATAACAGTAAATCTTTTAGCATTCACCAATCATTTAATATTTTTGTGTTTTCAGCTATTAAATACAAGGGTACAGTTTTGTTATAATTTATTAATATTTTCCATGAATGCATTATTTAGTAAGTAGTTTAAGGTTTATCACTAAAAAATTATGTTTGCTATACATGTGTTTGTATTGATTTTGAATATGCGTGTCACTTTAATTGCATACGTTTGTACTAAAGCTTGCTTGTATCAATATGAGCATCAGTTTGTTTGTAATCAATACAACAAAAGTACCGCATCTTTATATTTTCTAACTGCTTTTGGATTAATGAATGCTAAAATAAAACAGAATCAACTCCTGTTTGTTATTTCCATTCCGGACAAATAATTATATTTGATTTTTTTTGAGATGATTAATTCAAGTATTGAAAATTTGAACATATCGACTGATCTCGGATGATAATCCATTGCATCAAATTATCTTTATCATTGGTTGTATCTCTAACAAACCCCTCTCGTTGTGCCTCTATCAAAATTAGACTGTTTCTGTTTTCGAATTTAACGGCTTTGGTCCCTAAACACTCAATTGAGTTTGAACAATAGCAAAAACAAAATTGCATGATATTAGAAAGTAATGAAATCACCAACTGGGGCTATGCAAGCATATCAAATTATCAGGATCAGTCAGCGCTGGCCTTTTTAAGATCACAGGTAAAATTACCACGGTCGGCTGTTAACAATACCATGTTTTGCTGAATAATCATTCACCAAAATGATTTGAAATTCAATCATGCGAGTACTTGAATGAAAACAGCTTCACTACCATTCTTTCTAAATGGGCCATATGATTAATTCTTATCCTACGCTGACTTAACACTACAATATCTTGACAATGTTCTACCTGGGTAAACATGTTAACATTATACATTTTATGTACCGACCGAAATCGATTCCCGGGCAATGTATGTAAACCAAATTTATAAATATTTAGATATTAAGGAAATAGATTCAATAGAAGCCTTTGTCCCTCTCCCGAACCTTAAACATGTGTATTTGTACAAAACAAATAATTTTAAATACAAATATATGAATTATCATTATTTTTGAAAAAAAATCACGATTAACCAAAATAATACAATAAATTTAGGTGTGTATTTACTGAACAACATTTGTATCATAATTTTTAATAAAACAACTTAAGGTCATTACTACAAATTGATATAAGTTTCAATAATATCAAAATGTGAGGTATAAAAAATATTTTAAGCAACATTTCGTACTATAGGCAATATTTAAGTAACAAAGTATTCCTTATTTAGTTGATTTCACATTTGCCGAGTTATTTGCCCTCAGTCAGCAGGATTGGCCTTCGCTCTTTACAGTGTGTGTATACCACGTGATAAATGACGTCATATATGCTACGTCGGAAGGCAATATTTTGCTTTAAATGAAGACTTAAATCAAAGATAACTTTGCTTTAATTACAGCATTTTAAATAAAACAAAGGGCAGTTTATGCCGCTTAAAGAGCCCCGCCTTCGTTTTATTACCGAAGTTTGATAAGGTAAATAGTTCAATCAAACACTTCGACAAACCTGTTTCCAAAATAATGTTTCGACAGTGCTCCGTCAGACGGCCGTATTGTGAAAAGGTTTGTCGATGTGTTTGAAGAAACTCAACTCTTAATCAAACTCTGGTAAAAGACCGAAGGCGGGGCTCCTTAAGAGGCGTAGACTGCGCTATGTTACCTCGCAAATGGTGAAGAAATAGTGAAATCATTTTTGTTTTAAGTTTTCATTCGAAGCAAAATATTGCCTTCCGACGTAGCATTTATGATGTAATTTATCACGTGGTATACACACACTGCTTTAGGCTCAGGCAAATGCAGCTGACCTCTTTTATTTCCTTTACTGTCAGCTCACGGCTCCGCTTCGTGTCATGCACTTTGCTTTCAAGATCATAATATGTTCTACCCATGTGTTAAAACGGTTACATATGGTTTCACACTGGTTTGAATGAAATCCTGTCCAGCAAGTAAACTGTACATACTGTCCTATCGTACGATGATCTTAAAAGTCATGTTATTGATAAATATACCTGTGTTGGGGCATCGGCGTTGCCGATCCGCAGACATGGTTCGGCTTGTTGCCATGTTAATACTGTGTAGGCACATATAGCCACGGCCCGGGCTGCAAAACTGTGCTTGTGAGTTTTGCGGGGTTTGATATTTGTATTTGATAATTTCAACGTTACTAGTTTACCCTTTATGAGTATCAAGTGTTTCGAAGTTGTCTCGACAATGGTTTTGACATATAATCTGTCCTTCTTATTTAAATTGTTAAGTAAGAATAGGTGTGAATTATATGTGCATCGGAAACTAAATAAGTTTGAAATTTCATCACTTCTTCCGTCATGTCAAACGCATTAGGAACAACATCAAATTAGATGATGAAGATGCTGCTTGCCAGTGTTAATACATGATCTAATATGATGTTAACCATTATAATTTAATAATTAAAACAGAGTGTTTGCTTATGTTCATCCATCACCAAACTAAATTTTGTTTCCATTTACTGGTGAACTGGTTTGTTGTTGTTATAGTGATCCTCTTTGGTGCTAAAACTTTGGTCTTATTAGATATCTGATCCCTAGACAGCCTTTATATTCTTAGATAGATTCAACGAAAGAAACAATGATGTGAATTGTATACACAATATGTTTTTTTTTATTCAAATGTACACTGTAAATACATAAACTTCATGCGATAGATTTGTCATACAAATGTATTTAAATTATGTAAAGTTCAAAACGTTTTACAGAAAATTGTGTAATATTTGTTGTCAAAAAGATAATAAAATATATGTCAATATTATTTCCGTCACTGAAATCACTATCCTCATAAGTGGTCTAAAACTGGATCAACATGCATTCTACATAATTTTTTTAGCCATTTTATTTTTGGAAAATTGAACAAAGAAAATGCGAGAATATCACACGATATAGGAATGTTTCACATTTCATTGGACATTATATTAAGATAAAGTGCTTTGCAATGACGTCAGCATGTTAACAATAAAATATATACCAATATGGCGTTGTTTACGATAAGAGGCAACAGGGCGCCCTCAGCACTGGTATTGGTAAAGCGCAGGCGCGAGTTAAAGACGCTCTTTTCAGGTTAAAAAAAAACACAATAAGGTAGCTATATATAGTTTCCTAACACATAATTATCATATCAAAAACAAACGATATGACAAACCCAAATGTTTCTTTCATTTGCAAAAACATACAATATGACAGATTCCTAACACTATATCATATGTAAATGGTGGTGCATATATAAATACACACACATCATCATTTAAAAGAAATTTTAAATTAATAACATCATCATAATAATTTGAGGATTAGGTACAATACACTAGCCGCTCCCCAATAATGGAACAACAAAATTAGAAAACACGATGGGATTAACACTTAGATGTAATGTAATACAAACAATTAAAAGTAAACTATGTAGTGACATAAAACAACTAACGAGGATACACTTCTCAGACAGTTATATTTTAAACTGAATGTTTTATAACAAATTGTACCTTCACACTTTGGGGTTTATTTAGGTAATGAATGGTTCGAGGACAAACAGAAAGTTAGTCTAGAGAGGTGAAGATATACATATCGAAAAATGAAATTGTATCTTAAATATATGAAACCAGTTTAAAACATGACCTCATACAAAGGATTGTACATACATGAAGTTTACATGGACTTAACTAATTACAAATACATGGACAGCACAAGTGACATAACAAAACGTATTGCTTTGGTGAAGTTAACCTGTCTACATAAAAAGGCAAAACAGCTTACAGCATTGATGTAAAACGGGACTTAAGTGTGTGACACCAGATTCCAACAAAACTTTTATAGTAAAAAAGTATATATGTTTACTTATAGTCATTAGTATATGTATTTATTGATTAATTAACAACATGGCACTTTGTCATGAATCTTTGTCAAAATTCCATTCACATATATTGTCCTGGTGTTATCCTTAAAATATTCAGGTAACTCAGATCAATACATATGTAAATAAAGGATGAATGAACCTTTTATGAGTTTTGGTCAAACGTTTATGCGTTGTCTAATTTCAATTTATTGTCATTTCATGCAAGTCAGTTTAATGTATTTTTGTTACATCTGGCTTCCGGAATCTGACCACAATATAGTCGGTTGGCATCTTTTGGCGAGGAAATCAAAAGGGCAATCCTCTAGTATGCTCTCTTTGTAAGCAAATAGTAAATCATGATAGCCAGAATCACCACTACAACACCAAATGTGATCGCACCGTTCCAATTTCCATCTATTTCCATATCTCTAGACTCTTTCTTTGATTTAAGTTTGCTTGCTGCTGCTTTCTTGGTTGGTTTCCCATAATCATGACCCCGTCTGAGGTGCATCATCTTTTCAATGAACCTAAGTGCAATGTTGTCAATATAAGGATTGTCGGAGCCATGCCCATCAACATAACTGACCCATCGAAAACAGTTGCTTTCCATTGACCCTTCCATGCTGAAATGGTTAGCAACCTTTGCCTCAAACTTTTTGAAGACCTCTTCTGTAACAATCTTTTCTCCCGTAGTTTGTGCCTCATAAAGCTTTTGGTCATGAACCAGATCGTACTTTGTTATTACAACGAAGACGTCAACTGGATCTAGATAAAATAAAATCACAAATGCTTTTAAAGAAAATCTTAATAAACGGATGTTTTAGTCCACATACTTTTGTTTGTTATACGCAATAAAATAAAAATAAATAATGATGTACAACTATATATTGATCAACACGACATAACATAAAGCGTTTTACTAACATTTTGGCTTCCCACTTCGATCATCATACTCTCGCAAAACTGATTGAAGGCAATCCACCAAGTTTCCCGGAAAGGATTCTTGGCAGCTGGCAACAAAAATCACCTTTGTGACTTTATTTTCGTCGGAACATTCTAAATGGTCTTGTAATGATCCAATACCATGTTCGCTTTGCTTATCGTCTAAAAACTGAATCGAGGTTCCAGGCGAGACATAGCCTGTGTAAACAAACAGAATGAATAAAATGTATTTGTTTAGTTGGAGCCTGTATAACACAAATCATGAATATATTTTGTAATATGATTCATTGAGAGACAAAACGACTAACAAATTGGAATAAACTTAACTAATCCATTGATAAAATAATATGTCAACGATGGGCAAAATAAAAAGTCGAATTGTCAAAAACGTTTTTCAGCAGTTCAAAAAAAACATTGGCATGGTCAATGTACAGTCAATGGAAACATTACTAAATTCATCTTTAATGACAACAGCAGTTGTACGGCGAAGTAACTACATAAAAAGACCTACAAAATACGGCATTTAATGCATATGTTATAGTATAATAGTCTATAGGCTGACAGCTGAAGGTTTCAAAATCGGACGCGATGCACCAATGTACTTTCAGTGATGTCAAAGCCATGACCAATCGTATATCAATAAACAACGAATAAGTTATAATCAAATAATACTTAAATACATCGGTGTGAAAAAATGATTGATACCTCCAAAGTATGCCCTAAGAATCTCCTTTAAACGGCCCGAATCTTCATCTCCTTTCCCTGCTGCGTCTATAATAGTTGGCAGTTTACTCAGACCTTTTTTAAGTATATCTTTTTCGAGCGGCTCCATATCGTACTTTTTTATCCCGCACTGAACAAAGCTGCAAGGACAAAAACTAACTTTCAATAACATATTTTAAACAACAGACACAACCACATTAGCTAAAAAGACTTGGTTACGAGGCAATATCAAGATTCAAAACAACAATACAAGAATATTCAAATAGAAAGCATATCTCTACATCAATGGTTAATTTACATTTATAAATATATATTAAGAGGGAAGGGCGAAAACAAAATACTCAAAAATAAAATATATTTCAGAGGCATTCAATTTGATTTACATATAGTGAGCAGTCCTTAGAACGTCATCAAATCAAACAATAGTGAACATATTTCTCTTCATAAATCGTATTGTCAACGTTTTGTTTGGATTATTAGCATATACGTATCTTTCATGGCCGAGAGTGTAAGATAGGTTCATTCCGCGAAACACCCTGCGCGAGGGTCGGGATGAACCTATCTTACACAAGCGGCTATGGTAGATGCTTTTTCTCCCACCTCAGTTACACAAAATTAAGTAAAAATGTATTTTTGCTGGAACTCTTTTGTACATAGTGAAAATAATTGCGTATGGATATGCGATAATTCGTGGATGTCATGGATACCCGCGCAGTAAATCAGGTTATGTTTATAGTCAATTCGGTCTTTAAATAGTTCTAAGGAGAGTGAAGCAGTTTTTCTTGAATGGTGCGTGAAAACTGTTTTATGGTGATATTTGAAGCGAGAAATAATTAATTAGCGTTCTAAATATTGCCACAAGACAAGATTTCCATGATGCTACAGACGACAGTCTTCAGCAAAGGGTAATTAAAATGTGGTGACTATTGAAAAGGAGTTCCATACGGGCATTTTATCTTCGCCCGCGGGCAAGATAAGAATTTCTAGCATGGTTAAATTATTGGATCTACTTATCTGAGGTGAGAGAAAAAAAGTATCTATGATACCTTACATAGGCAGTCGTAAAAGTGGTCATGCCAAGCAGTTATCATATAGTTAAATGTTAACTTGCATTATTAGCTGATATATGTATTTTCAGAAAAATATATTTTGTTTACAATAGGAGTAAGCTGTTTTATATTGAAATTAAGGTTGTGCTACTATAATTATACAATTTTCCCATTAAAACGAAGTTTTACGAATGCAGAAAGTATACCTTTGGAGAGTAAGCGTCTTGGTTTGAGCTTGTCCTTTTCCTGTCAACGCCTTTGAATAATACTTTCCACAGAGGGCCTTAACCATGGTGTTTACCATTGCGCTTTTTCCAGCCCCTGGTGTCCCAAGAAGAAACACCACTTCTGGATAGGTGCGGTCTGGCCTGTATATAAATAATAAACATTTGTAACGTTTTTAACATTTATTTTGTATTGTTCATATTTGACAAGGTTCTTGTGCATCAAATTGAAAATATCAAAATGTTAATTTACCTACTCTCCCGACAAGTTTTGTCTAAAACCTAAAACCTCATGACATTCGCTAATACAACAAATCGGACCCCGCCAATGAAACCTCATGACATTCGCTAATACAACAAATCGGACCCCGCCAATGAAACCTCATGACATTCGCTAATACAACAAATCGGACCCCGCCAATGAAACCTCATGACATTCGCTAACACAACAAATCGGACCCCGCCAATGAAACCTCATGACATTCGCTAATACAACAAATCGGACCCCGCCAATGAAACCTCATGACATTCGCTAACACAACAAATCGGACCCCGCCAATGAAACCTCATGACATTCGCTAACACAACAAATCGGACCCCGCCAATGAAACCTCATGACATTCGCTAATACAACAAATCGGACCCCGCCAATGAAACCTCATGACATTCGCTAATACAACAAATCGGACCCCGCCAATGAAACCTCATGACATTCGCTAATACAACAAATCGGACCCCGCCAATGAAACCTCATGACATTCGCTAACACAACAAATCGGACCCCGCCAATGAAACCTCATGACATTCGCTAATACAACAAATCGGACCCCGCCAATGAAACCTCATGACATTCGCTAATACAACAAATCGGACCCCGCCAATGAAACCTCATGACATTCGCTAACACAACAAATCGGACCCCGCCAATGAAACCTCATGACATTCGCTAACACAACAAATCGGACCCCGCCAATGAAACCTCATGACATTCGCTAACACAACAAATCGGACCCCGCCAATGAAACCTCATGACATTCGCTAACACAACAAATCGGACCCCGCCAATGAAACCTCATGACATTCGCTAATACAACAAATCGGACCCCGCCAATAAAACCTCATGACATTCGCTAATACAACAAATCGGACCCCGCCAATGAAACCTCATGACATTCGCTAATACAACAAATCGGACCCCGCCAATGAAACCTCATGACATTCGCTAACACAACAAATCGGACCCCGCCAATGAAACCTCATGACATTCGCTAATACAACAAATCGGACCCCGCCAATAAAACCTCATGACATTCGCTAACACAACAAATCGGACCCCGCCAATGAAACCTCATGACATTCGCTAATACAACAAATCGGACCCCGCCAATGAAACCTCATGACATTCGCTAATACAACAAATCGGACCCCGCCAATGAAACCTCATGACATTCGCTAATACAACAAATCGGACCCCGCCAATGACTTTCATAACTGTGTCAATAGAAAATGGATTCAAATTATCAGTTACATATTATTTGGATATCCTAAGATAAATACCTTCAAATGAAGTTTCTTATGTTGTCATAATTGTGGCCCAACCCAATTGTATGGTAATGTTGTTTCTCGAAACTATGTTTATCACGTGTGTATATTATTTACAATAAAATACGATTAAACTAAACAGTTGAACTTATGTGGTTATACATTTACTTACTGAAACCATGCTTTTGCAACTATTCTTCGTTGTATTTTATTTCAAATAACAAATGTTAAACCAGCTAATTAAACTGCATTTACAAGGCACCGTTAACGAGCCAATAAAGAGGTCGGAAAACAATACTTGTTTTTGAGTACTACGTCATCAAGGTAATAGAATATGAAAGAATAATGTTTAAGCGCGTATTCGATTTCCATCTCCATTCGATCTCCGTCATCTAGGTATAAGTAGTCTAGTGAATGGTTGACGATAATGACTGCTACAAAATCCCGAGGAAAGCGTGTATATGTACAAGAAGAATGTCGCCTTTCTTGTCAACATGCACGTGCCTTACTAGCTTTTACTATTCCTACTACTAGTATGTTAGTGGTTACTTTGCACTTGCAATAACTGTTTACTGATAAAAGTAAAACTATCATGTTACCTGTTACATAACTGTGCAATTTGTATCAACAAGTCTGTGTTTCTTTCCTTAACCTTCTCAAATTCTTTTTCCCTTGGCTCAATATCAACATCTAAAATAAACAAGATGAATTTAACATTTCACTAAAAACAATGGGTACACATTCGAAGTGACCTTCAACATCAGCGGCCGATGTCGCTGCTGGAAGAGTCGTAATGCCGGCGTTGCCCACGATCCCTTTTAAAACAAGTTATCACAGTAAACAGTTTTTGAGCAAGTTTGATGTTTTGGTTCAAATTAAAATGTATAAATGAAAACGGTCAAATTAAATATTTGTTTTATTATATTTCCTAGCGGGACACACATCTTGATACGACGTTTATTATATGTCCAAATTGTAGTTATTCGTACTGTTATACGTATATGTTTGAAAGAATAACGCTGTAATCCCTTTGAGATGATTTTTATTAAAGGATATATTTTCTTGTATTGTGTAATAATTTTATATTCTATACCCGGGATTATGTTGTACTTGTGATTTAACTCGAAAGGCACCTGCATTGTGACCCGGCTTAAACTTTATGCCATTCAGCCTGCATTGTGACACGGCTTGGGCTTTACGCAATTAAGCCTGCATTGTGACCCGGCTTAAACTTTATGCCATTCAGCCTGCATTGTGACACGGCTTGGGCTTTACGCAATTAAGCCTGCATTGTGACCCGACTTGAACTTTATGCCATACAGCCTGCATTGTGACCCGGCTTGAACTTTGTGCCATTAAGCCTGCATTGTGACCCGGCTTGAACTTTATGCCATACAGCCTGCATTGTGACCCGGCTTGAACTTTATGCCATACAGCCTGCATTGTGACCCGACTTGAACTTTATGCCATACAGCCTGCATTGTGACCCGGCTTGAACTTTATGCCATACAGCCTGCATTGTGACCCGACTTGAACTTTATGCCATACAGCCTGCATTGTGACCCGGCTTGAACTTTATGCCATACAGCCTGCATTGTGACCCGGCTTGAACTTTATGCCATACAGCCTGCATTGTGACCCGGCTTGAACTTTATGCCATACAGCCTGCATTGTGACCCGGCTTGAACTTTGTGCCATTAAGCCTGCATTGTGACCCGGCTTGAACTTTATGCCATTCAGCCTGCATTGTGACCCGGCTTGAACTTTGTGTCATTAAGCCTGCATTGTGACCCGGCTTGAACTTTATGCCATTAAGCCTGCATTGTGACCCGGCTTGAACTTTGTGCCATTAAGCCTGCATTGTGACCCGGCTTGAGCGTTGTGTCATTAAGCCTGCATTGTGACTCGACTTGAACTTTGTGCCATACTGCCTGCATTGTGACTCAACTTCAAATTTATGTCATTAAGCCTGCATTTTGACTCGGATTGAACTTAATGTTATTAGGCCTGCATTGCGACACGGCTTGAACTGTATGCCATTAAGCCTGCATTGTGACACGCCTTGAACTTTATGCCATACTGCCTACATTGTGACCCGTCTTGAACTTTATGCCATTAAGCCTGCATTGTGACCCGGCTTGAACTGTATGCCATATAGTCTGCATTGTGACCCGGCTTGAACTTTATGCCTTTAAACCTGTATTTTGACTGGGCTTGAACTATGTGCCATTAAGCCTGCATTGTGACCCGTCTTGAACTTTATGCCATACAGCCTGCATTGTGACCTGTATTGAACTTTATGCCATACAGTTTGCATTTTGACCCGGCTTGAACGTTATGCCATTAAACCTGCATTTTGACATTGTTTCAATTTAATGTAATCAAGAATGCAATGGGACACGGCTTGAACTTCATGCCATACAGCCTGCATTGTGACTCGGCTTGAACTTTGTGCCGCTAAGCCTGCATTGTGACCCGGCTTGAACTTTATGCCATACAGCCTGCATTTTGACCCGGCTTGAACTTTGTGCTGTTAAGTCTGCATTGTGACCCGGCTTGAACGTTATGCCATACAACCTGCATTGTGACCCGGCTTGAACTTTATGCCATACAGCCTGCATTGTGACCCGGCTTGAACTTTATGCCATACAGCCTGCATTGTGACCCGACTTGAACTTTGTGCTATTAAGCCTTATTGTGACCCGGCTTGAACTTTATGCCATTAAGCCTGCATTGTGACTCGGCTTGAACTTAATGCAATTAAGCTTGCATTTTATCTAAGATTTACGGGCGTCGATGTCATCTTAATTGGATAAGGTATTTTAAAGAAAAGGGCTTTATGACCAAAATATGGCAAAAAGTTATGATTTAAGTTTATGGTTTTGTAGTGCGATAATGTAAGAAAATCAAGAACTTTTTATAGATCATTTTAAATACCATAAGAGGACTTTTTCAGCAAAAAAATGATAAAACACTTTAATTGACACTCTGTTTGTCTTTCATTTACGTGTCAGTAACGCCTTGATTTGCGTTCTGTTATTTCCACTGTATTATAATCATACAGTATGCTATTGTTAACATAGATTATACTCATGATTCTCTTTATATGTCATTATATTTGGTTTAGGTGTTTAGACATACACTACACTATAAGCTTCAGATAAGGATTAATAAGAATATTTTAATCAAGAGGTCTTAAATACGCCCTGTTATGCATCTGACAGTTAAGGGCCGACCAAAATTTAAAATGTTTAAAAAAATATTTTTTATTTAGTTTTGAGGTTCATTATTTAGCAGGCGTAATTCATATATCCGTTGCAACATGTAAGGCTGAAATTAAGAGTTGAACTTTTTTTACGAAAAAAGATTTTATAAGATTTCCAATCAAAAAGCATTTACGTTTTACCGGAAATGTCTTAATACAAAATGAAGATGTTTATGAGTCAAATTCATCGGAACTACACAATCAACAACGTATTGAGGCTATTTAAAAAAAAAAGATATTTGCAGTTTTGAATCCAGGAACTGATTTTTTTCGACTGTCTTTCCTTTTTTTGAATAACTTTCGTCCTTGATAAAATATGTCATCAACAACTCTCAGGGTATTGTTGATTAGGTAGTCTCGGTCATTTTGACATAAAATCAAAGTAATAATGTCGATTTTTCCGAAATAAATGTGAATGCTACTCCCACAAAACATGTCACCAAGAATAAATGTTTTACTCCTAAAAAAGATCGTTCTTAAAAACTAACTAAAACATTTTTTTTGTAACGCTTTATGTGTTGACCTTTCCCACCCACTTTTACACTGTGGTCGGCCCTTAACCCGATTATCTACTGTTGATAATAACACAATGGCTAAATTATGCTCAGAACGACTAAGTTTACGTAAAAGTATCATGTACATAGTGCAAACCTTCCACTGCAGCCATGTTTAAACTACGTCTCCACTATACATTTCAGATAAGGTGAATGGAAAACACTGCTTTCGTTTTCAAATACAAAATACAAGAACAACTGCAGGCACAAACATAAAATGAATGCATTAAACATATCTATATAAAACAAAAGAAATTCGTTTGTGTTTCTCAATCGTACATTACATAGTTAGTTTGAACATAATCAAATTCAACAATAGTATGTTTTAATCAAAACGCAATGTGTTCTAAAAATATCTCATATTCGACAATAAAACGTATTTAAAAGTTTTTTTGAATAAAAGTCGAATGTATCAACAATAAAACTAAATATTATTGAATACAAGTATGTTGTTGGATTAGTATAAAAACATGGTCAATGATATGAAAAAAGAACAAAATAAGTGTTTCAAACCTTCCACTCCAGCCATTTTTAAACTACGTGTCCTTAAAGTTTATGCATTTCATGTATTCTGAATGGAAAAACCCTACTTTCGTTTTTGTTTTGATATTGATGTGTTTCGATTGATTTATCTCAAGCAAATAGTGGCACACATGAAAGGTCACACAATAACTCTCTTTTGTTAATGTTTTCAAATTTCGTAAACGTCAGTTAAGGTATTAGCCTGATAGGGGTGCGTTAATCGATATGAACTACAGCTGTAGTTACTATGCCTTGCTGATATACAAACATGATATACTTAAAGGTCATACATATGTAGGATAAATTCCTTTCAAGGGACCTAACTATAGCGTATCTCCTTAATGTTTCAAATTGGGTTATCCTTTAATAACGTTATACATGAATTGAAAAGTTGTTCATTGACAAACGGAACTACTCGGTATTTTTTTCTCATATTATGTTTAACAACTGACTGAATACTATTTTGCCTGTGCGCGTACCGATTTTGCGTAGCGGGTACCGTCCTGTTGAAGCGTAGGTATTTCATTAAAATATCGCGTACCGGAACATGGGGTTATTTTACATCTCTATTTAGTAGCGATAATAATGCTCTGTTTCCTCTTCATATTGAGAGCCACTCCTATTTAAAAAAAAAAACAGATGAACATCCCTATAGTAGAATAAATACAGATGTACCAATTGTTATTACACGTTCTTAAGTACGTTATTTTATCCTCCAGCTCTGTTCTGCATATTTAACATTGTATTTCAAGATACCGTTGACTAATTTTGAGAACCTGTATTGATTTGTTCTCTAAAGTAGAATCATTCAGTATAAGCATCCTTCTTTAATAATACGTAGGAGGAAAACTTTAACTGAATTGACATATGCTAATAATGTCCACACCCATTGAGAGTTAATCTAGCTCGAAAGGGAAAACCTAAATTAACAAATATACATTGTTACAGTCGGAGCCTTTTGCAAAAGAATATTGCAATATACAGTCGAACCTCGTTATGTCGACTTTTTCGGGACCTAGTAAAAAAGTCGAGATAACGAAAAGTCGACTCATCCGAATTACAACAAAATATCACCAATCCCAACACGTTTTAGTTGGATTGTACGATGTTTACGTCCACAATTAAACGGTCTTGTTAAATATTTTCGTCGTAAAAACAGCAAACTTATTATTAAAAAATAAAGTGAAACAAAAGAAGAATTATTTGTGTCAAACTTATTTCTTTTACGTTTTTGGATCACACAAAACAAATATAAAACCACAATTGCATACATTTGTACATTGTATGATTTTATACCGGGTCCTTCTCTGAATTGGTTGACCAGAGCAGTGGAACTAACATTTGACATTTTGAAGTTATTCTTTCTGTTCCCATTCGGGATTGTTATCTAATCAATAAAATGTTCGTCTTTTATACAAAAGCAAAGAGCCTGAGCAATAAATGTCTCTTTTATTAAATATTTAAACAAACAACTTTAATTATTCGCACTTACCAATTACATTTTTGTATCCCCCAATTATGACAGTTTGTTATACTGACACGGACGGTATTTTGCGACATGCCGCAAACCGTCATGAATTTTTTCACACCTTCGTCTCGATCTACAGTTCGACATAAAGAACATAGGAAATGTGTGAAATTCGACCACTGGGACTGAAAAACGAGGTCGACATAGCGAAAAAGTTGAGATAAAAAAATCGACACAAACAGATTTATTTATATACTATAAGAAGGAATAAATTCGGGACCGGAAAATAAAGTCGACATAATCAGAAAGTCGACTTATCCGACGTCGACATAGCGAGGTTCGACCGTATATAAAGAGTTCATTTCATATATATCGTTGGGAGCCTTGGCTATACCTAGTAAGTTTTGGAATTGATTTTTCAGAGATCTTGTTTAGGGTGTGAAATCACATGACTTCTACGGGGTTCTCACATGGGTCACCATGGGTTAAAACCTATGTTAACAAACAAGAAAGCGGATTTTTAACACGTACATAGTGGTGTACAATTCACCACTCTATCTCTGAAGCGTTTATGGTAAAGTACAGCAACACCGCCTTTTCCTCATTTTCTCTGCCAAGTAATGTCATATAAGTCATCATCAAAACAGCATAAGCACTGTAATCGAATGTTGAATTGTCTAAAAAAAATGCACATTACCCGAGTACAGCCAATGTTCAGAGACACCTCATACATCAATGTTTTTCCTTATCAATGAATCAATAAGAAATGTAGCACTAGAAGAGATACCCGTGACCAGATCCAGTTCAGAATGGTTACACACTCATAACTAGAATATATGCATACATATGTACCCCTGTAAATATTAGTTGCTATATTTAGAGTTATTTAGATGTCGCAAGTGTTCGAATCTATTATCTTTCAAGTTATGGCTGCGTTGTACACTCTGTAGGTCGATGCCATTTCCGGGACGCTTGTCGACATGTTGCGCTTCGGAACGGCCATAAATCACTCAATATCCGGGCTGGTGGCTTGTATCATTGTTTCCGGTTCCGTTTTGAAAACGAGGCGGACGCCCATGGGACCATGGAAAATATTTAAATTATCATGTACATCGCGTTCCAAAACGAGAGGTTATTTCATTATGTTATAAAGCAGAGATGAGCTTTGTGTCTTCCATTGATGTAGTGCAACTCCTATATCAAGGACACAATACTTGGTCCAAAGGAGACTTAAAAAATAAAAACGGATGCAGTAGTACAAATGACCTTGTATGTTATAGGATTCTACAAACTAAATTCTAAACAATGTTTTTCATCAGTTAAAAACAAAAGAGTTTCCTAACATCTATTTATTCAAACAAAAGCAATATAGGATTTCAGTTTAGGCTTAAATTTAACATCGTTATCATTCCAAAAACATATTATGGAAACAATATACAGAGTCTACATAGAAAGTATGAAATATATATCTTTTAAAATGGCATAACTAAAATACAAGCAATACTATATACAGTATATTTCTAATGTCACATGTGAGTATATCATCACACATAAAAATCAAATCAATTGTTGTAAAATTATGCAAAATAATCAAAATAGTTTCACTAAAATAACTCTTTTTCATGACATAAAAAAACGAAATAAACATCTAATTAAAATCATTGATAAAAATCCAAGTTGAAATAATGACCTGTCTTAAACAAGATTATTCACGGTGTTACAGCAAAGCGCATGCAATACTTATATTTAAATATAGAATATATGATATATCGTATTTTTTATAGAATGTATTTTAAGAATTTACCCAACATGAACGTGTTAGAGATTATCAGTTTTGTCACATTATCCTAGTTTAACGTATGTTTAATTCAATAAAAGCAATGTCGGAGTAGGTGCTTTGGACTTTTGCCCAAAACATATTTGGCTGGCCTTCTTTATGTGCGAAAATGAAAAAGGTTATCTTCTATAGTCCTTTTGTAAGCAACTGGTAAAACACCGCGAGAAGGCCGACGACAAGAGCAAAAATAAACAAACATTTTCTATCCACTACACCCAAGAATTCTGCCATCTTTTTCTTTGCTTTGAGTTTTAGGATCTTGCTCATAGGAACCAAAGGCATGTTTGCTGCTGCTTCCTTGGACGGTCTCCCGTAATCATGACCCCGTCTTGGTTGCATCATCTTTTCAACAAACCTGAGCGCAATGTTGTCGATATGTGGATTGTCGGAGCCATGGCCATCCACGTAACTGACCCAACGGATACAGTTGTTTTCTTTTGAACCTTCTATACTGAAATTATTGACAACCTCTGCTTCAAACTTTTCGAAACATTCTTCGGTAATATAGTCTTCCTCTTTGTCGCGTGCTTCGTAAATATGTTGGTCTTTGACCAAATCGTACTTTGTTATCACGACGAAGACATCAACTGGGTCTAGATAGAACAGAAATTTTTAATATGGTTGTAATTTTGCACATACCCTCCTTATTTGCAATACTAGTAGTTAATGGTGTATTAATTATTATATATAATAGGTTACTTTTTATGCGTATTTGGTCTAATCGGGTTTATGTACATGTGTCTGTGTGTGGTTTTTGTTCGTTTATTCATTTTGCTCGCTCTTGTTCGGGCTGGAATTGTTCACTTTAGGAATGTTCCTGTACTTTCCATTGTATTTCATCAATTATGACAAAACCAGTTATTTTCACTTTGCTATCGTTAGATAAAGTTGATTTGTACAATTTTCAAGAATGATATTTTTACGAACATATGTACAATAATTCATTTCATATTCGAAGTAAACTGTCATTAATTGTCTTTAGTGTATCATTGTCAGCGTTGTCAGTGCAAGCACCATTGTACAGACACTTTAACCTCGACCATAAGTCAAAACCCTTACAGGATATTAATTCAAACCTTAGTATAACTGTTGTTACATTACAATAATAATGCGCACAAGAATACGCCAACAGATCAGTAAAGGTTCTTTTGTTGAACTTACATTTTGGCTTTCCACTCCGATCATCATACTCTTGCAAAACAGAGTGAAGGCATTCCACCAGCTTTTCGGGAAAAGATTGTTTGCAACTAGCCACAAACACCACTTTTGTAACTTTATTTTCGTCAGAACTTTCCAAAAGATATTGTAATGTTCCAATACCGTGTTCTTTTTGCAAATTTTCTACAAACTGAATCGAGGTTCCAGACGGGACAAAACCTGCATTACAAAAAGAAAATAAAGTTTCATTCATTTGTTGAAATTGTACTACAAAATGAATCCTACAAGTGTGTATTCAAAAGCAAAACAACTAACCAATAGGTAAATAAATAACAAATCCATCGGAATTATAGGAAGTCAGCTATCGGAAATACAACAATCGCATTATCAAACAAATAAGTTTTTGAAAACAAATGTTTAAGCAATGGCATAGTTCAATCATTTAAAGATGACTTCTCAAGGCTTGGATAAAGTAGTATCCATTAACAAATCAGTTGACAAGTTTACTCTATGACAGATAACTACAAAATATGCCATTTTCACAAAGTATGTGTAATAATGGAATACTCAAAACGTTAAAACTCACGAGTCAACATCGGACCCTCAGCAGAAATGTACTGACTTGTACTTTCAAAAAAATCGCAAATGTTATAACAATTAAGAATTAAACACAATAAAATACAGAAAGAAAAACAATTATATAACTTGGTAAATAAGAGTGATACCTCCAAAGTAGACCCTTAGAATCTCTTTGAATTTTTCTGAATCTTCATCTCCTGTCCCTGCAGCGTCTATAATAGTTGGCAGTTTACTCAGGCCTTTTTTAAGAATATTTTTTTCAATCGGCTCCATTTCGTTCGCCTGTAAGCCACACCGTACCAACCTTTAAAGAAAGCAAAAACTTTTATTAAACCATTTCAACTACAGGAACAAGTTTGTTAGCTAAGAAAACAACAAAGGTACTGTTTAGAGTCAAAAGCAACGCCAATTAACACTAGCAAATAACACACAACACAAATAATAACAGCTGAAAGCGTCCTCTTAAAATGAATATTAAAACAAATGATTTCCTAATGTCATTTTGTTTGATTTGCATATAGTGAGCGCGCCTTTATACGTCATCAAGTGACATGACATTTAAAGCGTTTTATTATTTTAAGATGGACTTGCAGTGGCTTGACCACTTTAACGGCTGCCTATGTCTGAAATGAAAGGTACTTCTTGCAAGATATTCCAAGCAAACGTCAACGTAGACAATATCTATCATGAATAGTTCAATTCTGACTTTGGAATGCTCTACTGACATATATGTGTAGTATTTGCAGTAGAGAGTACCTGTTAATAAGATGAAGAAGCTGTTTAATAATACCAAGCGTGAGCTACATAAATATTAAGCTACTCCTATCAAAAAGGTGGGACGAATACAGAACGTATACCGTTGGAGAATAAGCGTTTTGGATACAGCATGTCCTTTCCCCGTGACTGCCTTTGAATAAAACTTCCCACAGAGTGCCTTCACAATGGTGTTAACTATGGCGCTCTTTCCTGCCCCTGGTAATCCAAGAAGAAACACCACTTCAGGGTAGGTGCGGTTGGGCCTGTAGGTAAATAGTGAACATTTATCAGCCTTTTGTAGTGATGATATTTGGCAAAAAAAATGTTCAGAACAAATAAATTTATCGAAGCTTATCGAATAAATAGTTTACCTTTATTTTCGATAATTTAAATGTTTTGTTTTCGTGATTTAAGCCTTAAGACATTCGCTTATACAAAACAAACGCGAGATATCTGCCGTTCATAACCAGGATAGCTTTAATTAAAATATCAGTTTTACGAAATACTTTCTTGTTTCTATGTTGTCTCCAATCCGCGTGTACATATACTTACTAAAACCATGCATAGGCTGATATTTTCCATACAAATAATGAATGTTAAACCAGCTAGTTGATCTACATGTACAATGCGTTTATGAATTACTTGAGAGTTTTCGAAACAATACTTGTACGTGTACGTGTTCATCTAGAGTACCAGTTACGCGTTCTTGTTACAAGTTTGAGCGCGAGATCGATGTTCATAACACATTAACACTTTGTGATCTAATTAATACATGTAACTATGTGAATAGTTGTGACATTTGCAAAATCCTTAAGAAAACGGTTTTGCGGGAGTCGCTTGTCCTAATGGTACACGTTAAAATGATTATTTAACCAAACGACTATTATATTCAACTGCAACTTTCACTTATTCGATTTATGCACAAGAACTCGTACAAGTATGGTTTCGAAAACCTTCTTTGTTTCATATATTTTCATTATTTGTTGTTATCATTACGTTCCTACTGGAAAGTTCTCAGCATGCTGTTACTGTCTACTGAAAAAGTAAAACTAGTATGATCACCTTTTGCATAACTGAGCAATGCTTAGCAGCAGGTCGTTGTTTCGTTCCTTAACCTTTTCAAGATCTTTTGCCATTTTCTCACTTTTAACATCTGAAATAAAAAGATAAAATGTTATCTTTACAAAAATATATGGGAGCAAACACATTGACAGTGTAATCAGCTTTAATGTCCTTCCACGTCTGCGGCTTATGTCATTACTATTAGTGAGTGCGCCGGTATGCAGGCGTTGTCCACGATCAAATCATACCATACAATTTTACTGTTAAAATGTTACACTTAGAGATAACAATGAAGTCCAAAAATGTCTCTGTTTATAATATTGTTTATGTTGTAGACGTTTATGTGTTCAAATAGCCAAAATGTTCTCTGTTTCTGAATATTATAAAATGGGGTAAGGAGAAAAACCTTTTAAATACAGAGTCTGGTCTGAGACAAGTATTTCAGTAAGGTACGAAAGCCGTGGGTAATAGCTGTATGCAAATTATTTATCTGAAAAAAATAACTTGAACAGCATCCGGTATAAGTTTGCAAAACCGGTTTACTTGCAAACTTATTTTTTTTATTATCTTAGATATCAACTTCAAAAGCGACACATAGAAAGTTTGTCCATTAAATTAGAAATATTTTAAGTAAAATTAAAAAAAAAGTTTTAAGAAATATGAAAATTTTAATTCCAAAATTGATTTCTCCCGTTGGCCACCAATTGGATTTTAGGTCCCCCACGGGGTTTTGGCAAACTCCAATTGGAGAATTTTCCATATGAGCCGAAACGGGGGAAAAATCAGCAATTTGAAAAAAATCAAATATTACAATTTGGAACAGAAAATTACATTTCTATTTATGTTTTGAGTACTAGAGTTATTAACTTTATTAAAATCTAAAAAAAATTCAAAAATTATGATTTTGTAAAAACGGTTCTCCAATTGGAGAAATTTCCAATTGGAGAATTCCACAGTCAATTTCTATTGATTAAATTCACCAATTGGAGAATACAGAAGTTGGAGAACACAGAAGTTGGAGAAATCACCAGTTGGAGATTTCCACAGTATTACAGCTGCTGGGTTAAAAAAAAGTTGGGATATATACATGTCATCATATAATTGCTAATTAATTTAATATTGATAGAATATTCAAGAAAATAACAAATGCAAGATGTTAGTTGTTACCTGATTTCGCGTATACCATCGGCATTTTCAACTTGTGTGTAATCTAAAGCAGTTTTATTATATACAACTGCGTCAGATGTGTAGTTTTATTATTCCTTTTCAGAAAACTGTTTTATCAAAATGCATATTTCACTAATAAATCTAAAAAATCAAACTGTTAGCTTAATTTTGCATTTCCCAAAGATACTTCCTGGTGGTACTTGGTTATAATATTGAAATTTTAATCGACTTTAAGGTTAGAGAACACTGAATGTTTAAGACCACTCGGTCAAGGATTACCCGTGAAAGCGCAAGCACTTGCTTCAAACAGGGTCCTTTAATTATTTTTCAAAGCACCGATGAAGGGGTACAACTTTCATTGGTTAAATCTAACTAAAATAAACAAGCTCGATTTTGCTAAAGGTGATTAGCTGATAAAATCACTCTCTAGTCCGTTTCCTGGCTAGAAACTGTTACTGTGTCATTTTTGAGAGGCCATCCATGAGATAATAGCCCTGGTAGGGATCGAACCCACATAGTCATGGGTAAGAAGCAGAAACCTACACCACTAAACCACTTTCATCCTTAAAGTACCGAGAGGCAGGCATCACGCGGCAAAGGGATCGAGCTAAATGGACCATGGAATGAACCCACGACTACGACTTCAATAGGCTACGCCTTAACCAATAGGCTACGGAGACGGTATTAATACATGTACTCAATTGCAGATTCAGTGGGGGGGGGGGGGGGGTCAGTCGTCCGTTTATACATTCTTAGTCAATATCGGGGAAAATACAATATTAAGATAAAAATGCCCTATTTCGGACTATAAATTAGAGGAGTACACCTACCCCGGCCCAACATTTTAAGCCATTCAATTTCTGTTCTGAAGGAGGGGCGGATGTGGAAAGATTGAGCCAATGAGTTTCTGTAATCAGAATTGTTGTTTCATAATGTTATAGACAGACAGACAGACATTTTTATTTAGACTTGTACAATGTACATCATCTACATAAACATATATATTTTCATAAAACATGTCAACGTGTATATACAACATGTAATGGTAAATACGTTTTTGTTTTATATAACACAACATAGTATGTGTAACAAAGCAACATACTATCATTTACTATGTGTAACTATACTATAGTTCCTTTAAACAGTTTAAACGTTTTAGGACATCGAAATAAACAGACGCATGTTCAGTTTAAACATACTCTGTATACAACGTTCTCGTACTCCAGTGCGATGATGCTATGCATTATATTTATCATCCTACCTCTGATGAACAGGAATGACGACGTTTAAAAGCTATTATTTATACAATTATGATCATCTGACTGACTATCTGCCAAAACTTTTCTGTTTAAAGAGACTCTCTCATGTTTTAACACCAGACATATTTTTTTTCTCGTAATGCATCTGAACACTTATATTTATTTTACTCCTTGGTACTGAATTTGCAGAAATAATAGTAACCAGGTTGATTTTCTTTTATACTTCAATTGCATTTTTAAAAAAAGATGGGAGCAAGCCCATGCCGGTGCAGATAACACATACTCGAAGATTATGTCAATCAATTGATTGTGCAACAGCCTTTTGTTGAATCGTGTTTGTAACGCATTTCAAAATTTTGGACTTCAAAGACTATATATTTTAGCACATATCAACATTTAGGGTTCCAGCCATCAATAGCTTAGCTTTAACACTTAGTTTGATTCACAATACTTTATTTCGTAATAACAAGCTATAAAATCCAAGTAAAAGATGCATTTTTGAAAACCCTGTACGCTTCACTTAAATTCACTCAAATACTCAAGTGAGAAAGATTTAAAAAAGTATGTCATAAACATATCCCTTTAGCGGCTGAGGAAGCCGGTCCAAACCATTCATATACTAAAAAACTGAGTTTCTTAATATATAAATCTCTAATAAATTTGCCAAATAAAATTCAACATGGGTGAACAATTATAAAAAAAAATAACGTATTTTATGTATTGCAACATATTTATAAAAAGATAAAGTCAATTGAATCAAATGAATATTTTCAATGTACTTTCTTTCCCGCGGTAAGTGGACTTTTCATCTTACTCCAACAAGTGAGGAGTATGGTTGATTCTCTTCGTGACTGAAATCAACATTTTTAAACACTTGGTGTATTTCAAATCTAGTCCATATAAAGTTTATAAACATCCCCTTTAGATTCTTTGACGATTGCATTTTCCATGGGAGATCACTGCGTAGGATAATCATACAAGTGTTGTTTAGCCACACTGTGGTTTCAATAATGCCAGGGGCGTAGCTACCCCTCTATTCATGTGGATTCATAAATGTGCTGGGGGTTCGGGGGCATGCCCCCCTCAGAAAATTTTGAAAACCATGGTGCAATCTAGTGCATTCTGGAAAATAACCAGTTTTTGGATCATGTAGTCAAGTTCGCATACTGCTACTTCAGTGTTGTTTTTTTCAGAACCATGTTTTTTTCAGCCGCGTATTCACGTATAGGTGGCTACACGCCTGTATGTTGTGCATATATGAATGTATAATTTGGTTTATATGATGCATCCTTAATGTAACACCTCCTTGCTGCTACACCAATAGAAACTTCATTGAATATTAGCAGTAAAAGGACTAGCACTGACGTTCCCAATTTTCGTCTGGGTCATTTAAATAATAGAAAACAAATTACAAGATAAACAAATTTGTTTTGACTTCTTTAATGAATTATATAAACACATTGTACAAACATATCATGACACTTTTAAACAAAAAGTATGGCTGTCAATTAAACAGTATGCTAGCTTTAAAGATTGAGGCAAACCATTGGAATTTTACAGCGGACTGAAAAAGGTGTATTTAAAGCTGCAATCTCACTAATTGATCGTTTTGACTACCGGCACTCTTTTATTGTTGGTCTATAAATAGACCATTTTTTGCATCTATAGACCCAATTTTAAGTGATATAAGACTTCTGAAATAAGATCAGATTGCATTTTGTCATATTTATGGCTAAAATGATGTTTTATGTGTATAGTAGCATTACGAACAATTTAATGTAAATGAACTTTTCGGCAGTCTTACCAAACATTTTTGATTGGTTCTATTGTGAATTATCTAATATGACTGAATTAAAGGAATGATAACCAAATCAGCTTTTGAGACAAAATTTTTAAAGTGTCTAAAATGACAATCTGTGAAAGTGCAGCTTTAAGTTTTGATCATTTACACATTGTTAAATTATAAATAACTGTTTAAAAGGTCTCATGTACAAAATAAGATAATAATTTTCATACAAATATCTAAAATTGATTAAAATAATAAAGTACCATTAACATATTTCTTAATAGTGCTGTTTCTCAACTGACAAAACCATTCAAAGCCATCATTTTAACTATGAAGTTATTTTTAACTTTCAACTTTTTTATAGCATATATGCAACAAAATATACCAAAAATACAAGCCATGAACAATATGATTGTTCAACTTGCATTGTCCTTGACCTTTTAAAATGACCATTTTCCTGTTCTGTCTATTTGTAAGTTGTGCCCTGGGGAATGAAGTATGACTGTATGAATCACAAAGAGCAATAAAAACACTAAAAAAAATCCCCCATTACCCCTGTAATTTCTAATACAGCAGTAAAATCAAGCAATGTTCAAGATAGATTGTGCTGCCAAATCAAAAACATGTTTGCCAAAACATTTAGAGCTGCATTCTCACAGATATACCGTTTTAACAACTTTTGTTTTGTCTTGGAATGAGCAAATTTTTGCGTAAATATCAGCAAACCAATGGTAAAAGATTGCTGACAAAACATCAAATCCCAGATTTCATATTTCCTTCAAAGATTAATGTTACTAACGGTTTAAGAAAAGTGCATAAAACATCAATGTTTTAACTTAAATAAAAAAGTCTGCAATTGAATTTTTTGTCAGTAGTCTTATATTACTGGTTTCCATGCATTTTTCGCAAAGACTGGATGGTACCAATCCAAAACAAACAAGAGGCCCAAAAGGGCCTATGCTCTACTGGCTGGGTTTGTGTGGTCAACATCACTGTTTTCGAAAAGAACCAACGCCTTATGGGTATCTGAATACTCAAAACTGAAGACTGTATCATATTCGCAAGCATTTATTACAAAATAGCATTTTTTATACTATCAAGGCCCATCATCTAATAATTTCAAGGCCAATAATCCAGGAAACATGGGCAGATCAGGTTTTTGAAAGGAACTGAGCTCTAATGGATATACTGGACAAGTTTCATCAAGATACAATCAAAACTGAAGACTGTATCGTGTTACCGAGCAATTGTTTACTGACACACTATTTTTTTTTATTATCAAGGCCCATAATCTTGGCATGCATGGGCGGATCTGGCTGGTTTTCGAAAGGAACCGAGCTCATATGGATATGTAGATACTGTACAAGTTTCATTGAGATACAATCAAAAAGGCTGTATCATGTTAACGAGCAATTGCCTACTGACACACTGATTTTTGTATACTATCAAGGCCCATAAACTAGGCATACATGGGCGGATCTGGCTGGTTTTCGAAAGGAACTGTAGGCTGTATCATGTAAACGAGGATTGTTTACAGACGCACATACTACGTACACATTACCATCGCATAAGCTCTTCTGGCCTTTGGCCAGTAGAGCTAAAAATGAAAACAGTTGTCAAAACATCCAAAGTGTGAGAGTGCATCTTTAACATTTGAAAGTAACTCTGTTTGCCTCATGCCCCTAAACAAGGTTTAATCATATTATATGAGCAGTGGGCTTGTCCCTGTATTTTTTATTGTATAATTGCAGTAATGGATACTGGTCTCATTACCTTCTGACAATTTTTCATCAATTTCAAGGAAACAGAAAACACATATTAAGCTCATATAACGCTGTACAAATTTAATCTATTTCATTACGTTGAGAAATAGTCCCTAAAAATATTAATTGTGGAAACATATCTTATCTAAATACATACAGGAAATGGTGACATCATTTACCAATTTAGTATGAAAAATGCAGTTTCCTGATATTTGAATAGTGGTTCTTTATTTAAGCATCTCAATTCATTCAACATACACATAGTATGTATCAAGTTTCAAAGGAAACCAAATCATTGTAACAATTGTTTTCAAAGCAAATATTCACACTCTTGACAAACTTCTCTTCCTAGTTTCAACCTTGAGACTTTTTGATGAGTCTGCACCTTCCCTCCTCTTATACAGTGGCTTCAAGCAATAAAGCTAAAAGCTCAAGTTGAGCAGCTGGTGAACAAGACTGCTGTGTTGATAGTTAGTTGACAAACTGCACACTTGATGCCATAAATCATGTCCATCAACCTCTAGAATAAAGAAATGATGCAGCACAGAATTGATTTCAATTGGACCCCTCTGTACTTTCATCCCCTAAGGCCTTGTTGTAGTGGTCAAAGACTATGTCTTAGTGTGCAGTGCGTGATCTTGAGAAGCCTAAATCTGCTCGTCTGAGGAAGTAAGTCTGGCAGAGTGTGAAACTCCTGTCTACTCATATGCTATACGCCTGTGATCTATGTCTTCTTGTTTGTGCCCAACCATCACCTGAAGAGAATTTAGAGGAAGTTAGTGCTTGATTACAAGTTAATGTGACAAAACAAGGTCTTTTATTTATGCCACCAAGATCTAGTATTCCAAGTGTCATATCTTGTATGTTAACTCAAAGCAATTGAGCATAAACTGTTTGGTAATTTATTTTAAGTCACTGCTTCCACTTATACTATCAGTAATATTGAACATGAACCGACTGACCCAAATATTATTCTAAATATTTTTATGTGCAGAAACCATAATCCTATTAACCCAAAAGTAATCCAATTGTATGTCTTCACAAAACATTTTACAACAATATTTGTCAATTTAACTCAAATATATTTATTATTGTTTTTTTGTCAGACAAACACAGAGATGGCCCTATATATATTGCTCACCTGATTTGAGAAAGGATTCTAAATTAGTTATTGTTTGAACACTTACTGGACACTTTCGGTCTGACTTTATAATGCAGCTGGTGAAAATATTAAATGTCCCTTTATAATGGGCTTACAAAAACATAAAAAAAAATGTATTTGTTTAAAAATTACAAAGGGCCATAATTCTTACAAAATAAGTTTGTATTGAGCAGAATAAAAAGGCTTTGCCTAAAATACAACCTCAGAACTATATTTACAAGTAAAACAAAAAAATCTACAACTTGAAATATGTTTGCTATATCTGGTTTTGAGAGAGAATGATCAGAAGAAAACATCACACATTCACAATCATATTAAAAAATAATTTAGTTTTTTTTTTTAATAAATTCTATTTCAAAAACACTGCAAAAGACAAGACACTTACATTCAATTTCTTGATTTAATGATTATCAATTCTCATGAAGCGAGATGGGTCTTACACTCTAACCAGTGCAACTTGCATGTTCTTAGTTGCTCAGTTATTACCTTTTTTAAATTTCTCCTCTTGATCTGAGCCACGCCAAAATGATGGGAGATGCTTTTGTTGTCTTTTCCATCAGAAAGTATAGCACCTCTGTGTTTCTGTTTATCTCCTGAAACAGTAATAGTTTATTAATAATAATAACAATAATAATAATTAGTGACTTTTATTGGAATTATTTTCACCGCTTGTGCCTTGCACATTGGGGAACAAAATTGACTCTCGGAAAAATACAAATTGGACAGGCCAACATCGATAATATATTGGTAAAATATACATATTTTATTTATAACAGTATGCAGTTGTTGTTTTTTCAAATCCTACATAATTATATTATCAATGATATTTCATAATACAATATAATTTATATAAAAATTGAAATAACACGGCATAGTTGTTGACAGAACATGAACAAATAAATGTGTAAGACTACTACTTTATGGGGTGTAAATAACTCAGGGCTATATTTCACTTTAGGGACATTTGAACACTTTTGGTGAAGATCCACTACCACACCCACTAATCCCCCCCCTTCTGAAACCATATTTTTTATGGATCAACATACGGTAAAGGAATTTGACAGATGGTAACCTTAGGAACATTTCTGTGACATTATTTTGAAAACAGGCCAGCAGGATCTGAGGAGAAGATTTTTCCATTTAGACATATAGCGAAAAGTAGCTCCGCACCCTACAGCAAGTTTTTTTATGAATCAATATCCGGTGAAGAAAATTCATACAGGGTATTGAAACATTTTTTTTGCTTCATATGAAGATAACTTAACTAGCTCTTCATCATATTAAATAAAAATTAGCACAGTCTATGCCGCACACACAGAGCCCCGCATTTGATCTTTTACCAAAGTTTGATTGAGAGTTTAGTTTCTTGGCACACTATGACAAGTCTTTACAGGTATATTAAAGCTGCACTCTCACAGATTGATCGTTTTGAAAAAGTTTTTTTTTATCTTGGAATGAGCCACTTTATGCGAAAATGAATGGAAACCAGTGATATAAGAGTGCTGACAAAAAATCAGATCACCGATTTTAATTTAAAAAATGGATACTTGTGCATTTTTCTTAAACTGTTAGTAATGCTTTATGCCATTAAAATTAGTTTAGTCAGATCTTATGTCAGCAGTCTTATATCACTTATAGCAGATATTTTGGCAAAAATTGGCTCATTCAAAGACAAAAAATAAAAGATTTGTCAAAATGGTAAATCCGTGAGAGTGCAGCTTTAAAGTGTTTGAGAAAAGTAATCATCTTATCAACACCGGTAAGAAAACAAATACAGGGCTCTTTGCAGCTGTATAGTCTGTCCTTTAGTTAATTCAAAATGGTGAAGAAAAATAAAAGTTGTCTTCTGTTTTAACTTTTAAGTCATTCAAAGGAATATTGCCTACTGTTGCAGCATTTGTGACTGCACATATCATGTGATATACACACACCGATATATAACAAAACCAAGTTCATTTGTCTCAGTAATTGCCAATTTTGGGCTTTCACTTCTTGAACATGTTTTGAGTTTTAGTGATCTGAATAGGCTAATGTTTTTTTATGACAATGATGCAGGTGATCTAAAACATATTTTTTTCATCAAAAGATCCAGGAATGAACAAATATTTTTTGTGTGAAAAAACAACAGTTCAATTCATTTTTTTATGTAATTTAGTTAAAAACAAAACTTATTTAAAGTAACTATATATATCTCTATATAATTCTATTATTTATTCCACAGAATATATTCCAACAGCAAATTTTAATGATATGCTTTTTTCAACCATTCCAATTTATTTTGTCAATAAGATCAATTAAACTATTAGCAGGCAAATTGACTATATTTAATAAATTTATATCAGTAGGAAAATGACCAACTAAGATCTTAATTATACACAGTAAAGACAGTTACCATGACAATACTAGGTGCTTTTAGATGAAGGCAAAGATAACAGTCAGAGAGTTGCTACTGAAAAATTTCTTATCAAAATTTGATCAGGGTCAGTAGCCTTCAATGATATATTGTCATGGACCTATAAACTATGGTTTATAGGTCTGTGATTTATGTATATTGAATTAAAAATAAATAAAAATGTACATTAATTTTACTATATTCTTCTTTATATCTTAAATTCTGAACAATACAATTTTATTGTTTTATATGTCACTGAATGCATGACTTGTGTTCTTTTTTAGTTGCTAAACTTTTAATACTAACATGCCACACATATATATTAATGTTTTATGCAGTTTTCTTAAATCGTTAGTAAGGCTTAAGCCATTAATTATTAATTTCTGACCGAAATATGCCAATCTTTGATGTTAGCTTTTGTCAGCAATCTTCAATCATTGATTTGCAGATCTATATTTACCAAAAATTTGCTTTTTCCAAGACAAAAATAAAAAAACAGTTGTAATATTGGTAAATCTGTGAGAGTGCAGCTTTAATTTATTATAATTTGGTGATTAATTCACGTTTACATATCATATATGTGTTTCAAGAAATGGAACTTGATTGGATATTTTAAATATCAAAATATATATTTGATAATCCTATTTGAGTGTCAACAATTATTAAAGTGTGTCAACGTTAATATACCATCCTCCACAGCTCCAACCCTGAAGAACACTCACACAATATTGTCCCCCACCGCCACTAAGGAAAGTCCCAATAAAATTTAAAACATATTGACCTTAAAACTACTTGTGAATAATAATTCATAACTAGAACTGTAAGCCATAGACTAACGAATACCCCCCACCCCTCCATGTCTAGGTTGTTTGCCCTGGAGTTAGGCCGGACAAAGCTAATTTTGCCTACAAGGGGAGATAACTCCAGTCAGGGTCATGTGACCTGTACCAAATTCACAGAGGCGAAAGTTTACAACATGGCCATTAATTTCTGAAAGTTTGATAAAGATTTGTTGAATAATAACAAAGATGAATCCCGGACAGGGCTTATTTTGCCTACTTTAACACATCAAGGGGAGATAACTCCAGTCAGGGTCATGTGACCTGTACCAAATTCACAGAGGCGAAAGTTTACAACATGGCCATTAATTTCTGAAAGTTTGATAAAGATTTGTTGAATAATAACAAAGATGAATCCCGGACAGGGCTTATTTTGCCTACTTTAACACATCAAGGGGAGATAACTCTGGTCAGGGTCAAGTGACCCGTACCAATTTCACAGAGGCGCAAGTTTACATCATGGCCATTAATATCTGAAAGTTTGAAAAAGATTTGTTCAATAACGACAAAGATGAATCCCGGACAAAAAAAACGGACGGACAGACGGACAGACAGACAGACAGACAGACGGACAGACGGACAACCCGATTCCAGTATACCCCCCCCAAACTTTGTTTTGGGGGGTATAATTAATATACTGTCATTTAAACCTTAAAGTTGTTGAAATTATAATAGCTGCATTTTCCACATACTGATAAGTCATTTAAATAGCATAATTCTAGGCACCACCATACTTGTAAGTTTTCTTTTTCTAAGTCTAAATTTAAGTTACTATGAAATGGCCTTATTTATTGCTTTTCCTATGTATTGAATGACTTCGTTCTTTGAAAAAAGGCCTTTTAATTGTTTTTATGATCCTTGTGGGAAACAGTGACACCATTCTGTGTATATCATAAACTTGTCAGACACTTTTAAATGTCCCCACAGTAGGACTGCAGAAAAAACCTTGACACTACCTAGTACAGAAAAGATGCTACACTAAATATTAAAAGTTGTAAATTTCTGGTTCTCAAGCTCTTCAAATTTGTTTAAATTATTACATATAGCTCGATATTTTTAGAATCATTCAATTTTTAAATTATTATCAAAGTGAAGAGTTTGATAAAGATTTAATTTAATACTTTCAATCAATAGCCTTTTTGATACTATAAAATCTATTACTTTAATTATTTTTCCTCCAGAAACCATTCCCTTATATTATAAGAAATTGTTCAATGAGGGTATGATTAAGTAAAATCTCCTATTATAAAGAGTACCATATATCATAAAAGAAACACAACTTTCACTGCACTACAATTAAAAAGACAAAGCATTTGCAAAGCAAAGTAGAACATTAGGTCTCTGACTAACTGATACATTCACTTAATCATATGACTGAAAATTTTCTTTCTAAAATTTCTTTTTCTCAAGTTCTTCAACTTTCTTTAAAAATTCTAAAATGGAAAATATGACATATATATATCTGTACTTCAAGAATAAAAAAATAAATAAATAAAATCTTTTTCAGGTAAAGAGTATGATTTAGATTTGAATTTTAACAACTTTTTTTATACATGTAAAATGTATTATTTTTCATTGCCTTCATTCTTAAAGCAAACCCCTTAAATTTCCATATCCAAAATCTCCAATTATAAAGAATTCCATATTCGTTTCACTATTAACTAGTCTAATAAATAAGCAAAGCAATTATTTAAACATAAAATGATATGATGATGTAATAAGAAATGCTAACAGCAATACGGGATTTTATTTACATTTAGAAATGGGATCAAAGATGACACTTGACATTCTAAATGAACGAGAATGCTTAGAAAATATACAGAAATATGGAAGAGTTTTGTTTCTTAATGACACAAATTCAAAGTAATGTTCCTTTCTTGATTGGGTGGGACTAATTTAGCTCCGCCTAAAAATTGTTTTGTCATCAGATTAGGTATAACACACAATGTGATTGGATCAAAATCCTGATATATAATAAACTCTGAATGGAGGCATCCAATCAAAATCTAGTAATATTTCCATTTGTTTCCAATTGATTGCACCATCAGTGATTTACACAGTCAGTGATTTATGGCCTTTTAACTTGTAATGGTCAAGTGGCAAGTGCATATATGACTTATGTTAAATCATGTTTTAAGAGCTAATTAGAATTTTAAAGTCTAAGCTATGTGACAGAAAATTAATACCAAAATCTTTTTTTTGAATTGTAGTAACTGATTCTTTTGTATTTGATGAGGTCAGACATTTTAAGATATATATAATATTCAGTGGATATGTGTTGATCAAGCATTTAATAACATGCCACAAAGCAGAATATTTATGAAGTCATTTTTTTTTTTACTTCAGACCCTGGGGCAAGTTTGGAGAGTTGCACAGAATGCTTAAAGAACTAAAGTGTTGGGAATCAGTTCCTGTTTGCAGTGTGTGTAAACCACGTGATAAATTGCGTCATAAATGCTACGTCAGAAGGCAATATTTTGATTTAAAACAAGAGGGCCAAATGGCCCTGAATTGCTCACCTGTCATATATTGCACAGATTTTTTAAGTTTTCACTATAACACATATAGAGAAAACCCATCAGCCCCAGGGTGTGGCCAATTTTGACCCCAGGGCCATAATTTGAACAAACTTTGTAGAGGTCCACTAGACGATGAATCATGCCAAATATCTAAGCTCTAAGCCACGTAAGTTCAGAGGAAAAGATTTTTGAAGTTTTAACTATAAACATATAGAGAATACCCTAACCCCCCGGGGCGGGGCCAATTTTGACCCCAAGGCCATAATTTGAACAATCTTTGTAGAGGTCCACTAGACGATGAATCATGCCAAATATCTAAGCTCTAAGCAACGTAAGTTCAGAGGAGATTTTTGATTTTTTTTACTATAACCATATAGAGAAAACCCATGACCCCCCAGGGGGCGGGGCCAATTTTGATCTCAGGGCCATAATTTGAACAATCTTTGTAGAGGTCCACTAGACGATGAATCATGCCAAATATCTAAGCTCTAGTCCAAGTAAGTTTTAAAGAGGAGAAGATTTTTGAAGTTTTAACTATAAACATATCGAGTATACCCATGACCCCCCGGGGCGGGGCCAATTTTGACCCCAAGGCCATAATTTGAACAGTCTTTGTATAGGTCCACTAGACGATGAATCATGCCAAATATCTAAGCTCTAGTCCAAGTAAGTTCAAAGGAGAAGATTTTTGAAGTTTTCACTATAAACATATAGAGAATACCCTAACCCCCCGGGGCGGGGCCAATTTTGACCCCAAGGCCATAATTTGAACAATCTTTGTAGAGGTCCACTAGACGATGAATCATGCCAAATATCTAAGCTCTAAGCAACGTAAGTTCAGAGGAGATTTTTGATTTTTTTTACTATAACCATATAGAGAAAACCCATGACCCTCCAGGGGGCGGGGCCAATTTTGATCTCAGGGCCATAATTTGAACAATCTTTGTAGAGGTCCACTAGACAATGAATCATGCCAAATATCTAAGCTCTAGTCCAAGTAAGTTTTAAAGAGGAGAAGATTTTTGAAGTTTTAACTATAAACATATCGAGTATACCCGTGACCCCCCGGGGCGGGGCCAATTTTGACCCCAAGGCCATAATTTGAACAGTCTTTGTATAGGTCCACTAGACGATGAATCATGCCAAATATCTTAGCTCTAGTCCAAGTAAGTTCAGAGGAGAAGATTTTTGAAGTTTTAACTATAAACATATAGAAAATACCCATGACCCCCCGGGGTGGGGCCAATTTTGACCCCAGGGCCATAATTTGAACAAACTTTGTAGAGGTCCACTAGACGATGAATCATGCCAAATATCTAATCTCTAGACCAAGTAAGTTCAGAGGAGAAGATTTCTTAAGTTTTCACTATAAACATATAGAGAAAACCCATGACCCCCCGGGGCGTGGCCAATTTTGACCCAAGGGCCATAATTTGAACAATCTTGGTAGAGGACTATTTGGTGATCCTAACTACCAAATATCAACGGCCTAAGCTTTGTGGTTTGGGAGAAGAAGATTTTTAAAGTTTTTCCTTTTGGTTGCCATGGCAACCAGAGTTCTGCATGGAATTGAATTCTTTGAACAACTTTGATAGAAGACCACCCAAGGGACATCCCTATGAAGTTTTATAAATATTGGCCAAGCGGTTAAGGAAGAGATGTCTTTTAAGTAAATTGTTGACGGACGACGCACGATGCATGCCGGACAAAAGGCGATCACTAAAGCTCACCTTGTCACAAAGTGACAGGTGAGCTAAAAAGACTTTAAACAAAGATAACTTTACTATTTCTTCACCATTTTAAATGAAAGAAAGCGCAGTCTACGCCACCTACGGAGCCTTGCTTTCGGCCATTTACCAGAGTTTGATTGCGAGTTTAATTGCTTTAAACACTTCGACAAACCTTTTCACAATACGGCCGTCGGACGGAGCACTGTCAAAACATGATTTTGAAAACGGGCGAAGCGTTTGATGAAACTACTGACTTTATCAAATGTCGGTAATAATCGCGTGGTATACACACACTGGTTTGACTATTGGTAATCAGTTCCACTCACGTTGCTGTTTATTAATAGAAGAAATATTTTTTGACAATACCTGGTACCGTACTTGTAATTTTATTCTTGTACAAAAACTCGTCATCCTTTACTCTACTTATGTTAGGTAAAGGATTGAAAATATCTAGTTAGTGTATTTTATGGAATTATTTTTACCACCTGTACAATACAATTTGGGAAAAAAAGTTGACATTGGGAAAAATACAAAATCAGGCTTAAATATCTAATTTATATTTTAATGGCAAAATATATCATCGAAATTGGAGTTCGGGATGAACAAGCATGAATTATTACTCTATTGCTTGGCATATATTTTTTTTCAAGCCCTGCTATATTAAATTCAGAATTAGAACAAGCCCTGATGACATAATTTTCACCAGTGCATGATTGTGGGCTTGTGCTAAAATATTCTATATACTACGTTTTAAAGATTTTTATGCATATATTATTTTGTTAATTTATAGTAAGTCTTTTCAAGATTTTTTATTCATTAATGTTATGAAATCTCCACTTATCAAATTTGGAAAATATAAAATATGGTGAAAAATGGACAAGTTTTCACTAGGGAAGAAGGCAGTAAGGCAGTAAATTTCACCAAAAACCCCCACTATTAATGTTGTTGTTGCTTTAGCCATATTGTTAATGATTACAACTGAACAAAATTGACAAGATGAAAGAAGAAAAACTGATTTCAGGAACATACCAGTTATTTTTTCATTATAATTGATCATCAGAACATCACTAATTAGTATAGTCTATCTATATCATTATTAAAAAAAAGAACATGGAAATTATATTGATATATGAAAAATATTACTTGAAACTTAAAGAAATCTCAAAACGCTGAAGTATAAGCAATAGTTTTGTGCCGAAGATCAGTTATAATCGACAATTGATCGGAAAGGCCTTCATCAGCGACAATCGATAGTGAAATTTGAACAATCGATTATAGAAACAAGAGACGTAACCACTACCGACTACCAGTTAAAAGATTGTCTTGAAAATATATTTTGTTTCTGGTCAATACATGTTAATGTTGAAATGTTCATGTGGTACTATATTGTGTTATCTAGTCATATTATCATGTCAGTAGCTCACTACAGTACCTTATTACAAATTTTCTTTGTAATTTAACTGCAAAAGGATTGGTTCTCAACATCACACTTTTGTGGTTTTAAAATGTTACCGGTATTGTTTACTTCTTAAATCATGTAATAATTTAGTATTCTCAGTTTTCTGAAAGAAAATGTTCTTGTAAAACACAGAATATTCAACTGTTTGTTTTACTTGTTACTGACTGATTATCAAAACGAAATTGATATTTTTCTTTGTGTTTACTTTACACATGTATTCAATACCGTACACAAAATTTAGAGCCTGCAGTCTCATGATCTGTAATAGTAACTTGTAAACACTAAAGTATAGTTGCGTTCTGAATAAATAATGTAATTTATACAAATAAATGTACAAATAATATTGTAAGGGAACATTTTTTCTTAAACTGGTTCATGTAGTTTATCTATATGCCTTATATGATGACCTAAGATAGTTAAATAATGATTAAAACGATTAATAATCGATCATTGATTGTTTTCATAAACCGATTATCTATAGTAATATTTCAGTCCGATTCCCAACACTAATAAGCAATAAAAACAGTCAATTGTATATATATAATATATATCAACATCTACAGATACTTAGCCATAAGTTTTCAATTTTGGATAAAATTAACAAAATTAGAATTGCATACCTTCTTGTGTACATCTGTTAAATAAAATGAATAATTTTCCTTTATCATTAAGTAAAACAGTTTTTAAAATAACAATTGAAGGATTAAAATTTTGAGCTACTAATTGCATTACCATAGATCTACTCAAATTTTGACACTTTTTAAAGAATAACCATCTTCAAATGTAAAAGATCTACAGCATTCTTCCAAAATGGAAATATTTCATACTTGACTGAGTTCTTATTGAAAAATTGTCCTGAGGTAAAATGGTATTATTAAAACATGTGCTAACAATATTCCCAAATAATTTGGTACAGTATGACAAACAAATAAGCACATGATTGTGAAGAATAACTGTTTCTATGTACAATTGACTGGTGCAATAGTTAGCAATAGACTTGGCGTCAATTGAATTTAGTTTGAAGGATAAACAATAACACTTTTTTAACACTTTTTTACCTTTTTTTTCTCAAAAAAATGATTGCAGTCAATTGTAACCATGAACTCCCCAGGTCCGGGGAATAGTGGGATTTTCGGTTCAGCCAACCCCGGCTTTATAAAGCTACAATAATTAGCAATCAGGGATACTTTTTTATTATTTTGACATTTGTTATTAAAGTTAACCTGGGAGGAAAAGTGCGCCCGGTGTGGGGCTCGAACCCACGACCGCCGGAACACTAGCATGGCGCTCTAACCAACTGGGCTACCCGGGTGGGCGGCTGGTTCTAACCGACACTAACTACATTATGTATCCCTGTCTCGAGTCTGCCATAGTCTAAAAATCTTCAAAAGACTGAAGGCCATTTAGGTGGACTAACCCCCGCTTAAATTCCTTCCCTGCAGGAATGAACTGATGGTAAAATGTCCTCGCACCAAAGGGAACCTAGGTTACGCCCATTCCCGAGGAAATTTTGCGGGGAAAAAGCAGACAAAGCTTTGCGGAGTAATGTCACTATGTGGGGGGGGGGGCATACCTGTGCGTGATCAAAAATAACAAACAATTCTTATCATTTAAACCATCATGAAAACAAACGGCATTTAGAATTACCATACAGTTGTCTTCAATAAGTCCATAGCCCAAAAGTTTATGATTGTCCATTTCAATCCATTTTTTACACGAATGTTCGTCTGAGGTCACCGGAGTAGGTCCTACTTGATTTGATGCTAAACCGGTTTAAGAAAATGTTCGTCTCCTACGCAGTAACCTCCCCTATTGTACAGTAGCAAATATAAAATCCATCACAAAATCTTCGCCTAACTCTCATAAATGTGATTTAAAAATATGTTAATATTTAATCAACGTGTTTAACGATATTCATCTTTGAAACATTATTACAGTATCTTTATCCTCCATTCACAAACACGTGGACATGATATTGATAAGCAAAGTACATGCGTATATTTGATAAACGAACAAAAACATGCAAACAGGTAGATCAAAGATAGTGTCATTCAAGACATGAGTTTTTAAACTATCATGAATTGCGTGAAGGGCTATACACTTTTGCAAAAAAAATACCCCTTGCAATAGTATTTGGATATATTTACTTCTTATTTATCAATGTAAAGCTATCATTCAGTTATGGCAGATGTTCAATGTAACTGAGCACAATTTAAGAGTGTAAACGAATTTCGTCACTGGTTTTAGCTACAGCTCCTAAACCCTGACAATAAGTGATCCGAGATAATGGCTCCTTTTCAAAGAATCATTTGAAATGGATGAATTCTGAAACAAAGAATGATTGTTGAGCTTATTTTTTTACGAAGTATTAAGTCAATACACAATGTTATAGAACATTTATAAATAATATCACTGACTTATAAATAATTGTTTAACCTATACTGGTAATAGGTTCGTGATAGTGCTATCATACATATATGTACCCATTTCATATGACAAGAAAAATAACATACCGTGAGTGATGGAAACGAAATAATAAAAAGAAGCCACTTTTGCATAGGATAAAAGATACACATCGAAAGGTTTTTTTCTTTAAATTGGAGTGATCAAATTAAGTTTGTCACTAAGTCAACATAGTTTAATGTACCTACTGACAATATAAGATGGTGTTCTCTAACCTATTCGATTAACTGAAAGACACAAATTGAGCCCACCAGGAAATGAAAATTAGTAAGTTATTCTTTTTAAAAGTATTTAATATTTTCGAGCATCTAGGACCAGAAGGCTTCAGAAAAGGATAAATAATTCGCAAATCTGACGCAGTTGTATTTAAGATCACTGTTTTAGATTGCACACAACGTCACAAGTGAAAACACCGATGTAATACTGGAAATCGGGTAACATCTTGCAATGTTATTTTCTTGAATAATCTACAATATTAAATTAATGAGCAATAATATCATGACATGTATATATCACAACTTTATTTCTCCCCAGCAGATGTTATACGGTGAAAGTCTCCAACTGGTGATTCCTCCAACTTCTGTGATCACCAACTTCTGTGAACTCCAATTGGTGGCTTTTATCTATAGAAATTGACTGTGGAATTCTCCAATTGGAATTTTCCCCAATTGGAGAGCCGTTTTTACAAAATCATAATTTTTGATTATTTATTAGATTTTAATTATGTTTATGAATCTAGTACTACAGACATACATAGAAATGTAATTTTCTGTTCCAAATTGTAATATTTGATTTTTTTCAAATTGCTGATTTTTTCCCCCGTTTCGGCTCATATGGAAAATTCTCCAATTGGAGTTTGCCAAAAACCCGCGGGGGACCTAAAATCCAATTGGTGGCCAACGGGAGAAATCAATTTTGGAATTAAAATTTTCATATTTCTTAAAACTTTTTTTTTAATTTTACTTAAAATATTTCTTATTTAATGGGCAAACTTTCTATGTGTCGCTTTTGAAGTTGATATCTAAGATAATAAAAAAACTAAGTTTGCAAGTAAACCGGATTTGCAAACTTATACCGGATGCTGTTTAAGAATGTTTTTTTGTTGTTGTTTTTTATGAAATTTGAACTTGTTAGCAAACAATATAAAAATAAAACTGTCAGGCGCTCAGTAAACATGTTTTCCGGCGAACGTTTGCGATTTGGTTCCCCGCTTGTATTGTATGCGCTGCGTTGCAACAGGGAAACAAACACTAGGATTGCTGGCACTCGCCTTATTGAAAGCACTGCTGGTCATCCGTTCTTGACAATACGTTACCTAGCTTTCCCCATCTTTTTCATTTGGATTTGTTTTCAAGCTAATTGAGAAAACTTTAAAAGGTAGTTTTGAAAGTAAACAGGTTTTGGTTTCTTTTTTCCGAAAAAATAGGAATTATCTTAACCAAAGGGACACAATTCTTAATTTTACTTTTCATAACTGTCAACTTTGCGGTTTTTGTACTGTTATAAGTTTCGCAAGATGTTATTAAAATAAACCGAAACGTAACAAATATATAAACTTTGTGCAGATATTCATATATATTTTGTTACCTGCCATAAAGGTTTAATTTGCCGAATAACCGAAGATGCTACTGTATTAAGTCTTTATAAAGAATTAAATTTTATGTATTGTTGTATTGTCACGTAAGGTTTCTCTCTTCGAAAGGTAGCTTCTCATGTAATTTCAATCGTACTATTTGTTAGCAATTTGCTATTGAAAATATAAATTGTACATAAGTATCGGAATAATTAAAAGTTCGATTCAGGTTCGCTAACATAAACTTCATTATACGTCTCAGAAAAGGAGTCATTTAGAATATGTTGTAATCAATATGCAAATTGTTTCGAAGAGATCTTATTGCTGATGTATTACGCAACCAATAGCTAACCCGACATCTTCTTTTCATAATGGCCTAACATGATATGCGGTGATTTGTATATATTTACATAAAATCAATTTAATTCGGTTTAATGTTTCAAACATTCTCTTCAGAATAAGCTCCAGAATAAGAACAACAAGCTGTTTAAGATATCTTATGTTCGAAGTTACTATTAAAGAATCTTTGATATTCTATATACGCACGTTATAAAGAAAATATTTAACCCGAATATGTAACTCAAAAAATGCCTGCTACTATCAACCTTTGCTTCAACATGTATGCAAAGTAAAGACTTACATTAAAGTTACATTATTATGAAAATCAATCATGCGAAGGTATCGACAATAAAAAGTATCTCAAATGTTTGATGAGTTATAAATGTTCAATAAAACAACCAATTATACAAAAAAATATATGCAAACCTTCTACTCCAGCCATACTTAAACTATGTGTTATTTATGCATTTCAGGTTACCTGAATGGAAATACCCTACTTTCGTTTTACCTTGTTAAACTAGAACATATGCGTAGTATTGCTATGTGAAACGGTATCCGAATTTTAAAGATATCATTGTTTTCCCACTTTTTTCATTTGAAATTATTTGCAAACTAAATGAGAAATTTTAAAAGGCCGTTTTAAAATTAAATAATCTTATTTAATTTTACGAAAACATCTAAGCAAAAAGGGACAGAACTCTTGATACTACTTGTAACAAATGTCCACATAGTGGTTATTTGTACTCTTATACGTGTATGTTGTGTACAGCTGATGAAATAACTAACATGTAAATCCATGAGATCTGTTTATAGCGCACCCATTTCGCATATTGTTATACGAACTTAAGCACCAAAGTAACAATTATATAAACATTTTACAATTGTACAGATATACATATATATTTGGTGACCTGCCATAAATGTGTAATTGTCATAACCGAAGACGCTTTTAGGTTAAGTCATCATTACAGAAATACTTTATTGTATTGCTATATTGTCGCGTCAGGCGTCCCTCTTTAGATGTTAAGTTACGCATTGAACCGAGCTCCTTCAACTCCAGCTGTATTATTAGATTTCAATGTGCTATTGAAAATATGCATTGTAGATAATTATCTAACTAATTCATCATAATTCGATACGGATACGTAAACATACACTTTATTTTAAGCTTTAGAATAGGAGTCATTCAAAATATATTTTAATCAATACGAGAATTCTTTCGAAGATCTTTTATTCTTAATGTATTATGCAGCAAATAGGTAACCCGACATCAAATAACTGATTTTAATCACTTAAGCTTTACAACAACACGTAATACATGTAAGAATACAAATATGAATATTGCACACCTTCTACTGGAGTCACTTTTAACTACGTATCAATTATAAAAATATCAGAAAAGCTGAATGAGAATGGCCTACTATCGTTTTTTTTGTAACAAAAAAAAGAAAAACTGGAAGGAAAAAATCAAGTCATAGAAGGTATTCTTAATCCGTTTGAGGTTCATTAAATATACACTTCATAAATAGTTTTAGAATAAAAATAGTATGCAAATTGTTTAACAGAAATCTTATATTCGATGTACGGATGTGCACATAAACATGTATCATCGATATTATATTACGCTTATTAGCAGCACATATTAATCAGAACATTTAACTGGATTATACATGTCTTCAAAGTGAAGACTTAAAGTACCGAAACATTAATATTGAAATCAGTTCGACAATCTAACGTATCGTAAAAGGAGTTTTGAATACAAGTTTGACTTATTGTAAATGAGCAATAAGACAACATATGGTATACAAAAAAAGTAACTTTTACAAACCTTCCACTCCAGACATGTTTAAACTACGTGTTCTTTATGCATTCAATGTAATCTGAATAAAAATAGCCTACTTTCGTTTTTACTTTGATAAACTAGAACAAATGTGGAGGAGCATTACTATCTGAAGCGTTGCCCAAATTCCGAAGATAACATTGTTTTCCCGTTATTTTCATTCGGATTTATTTTCAAACTAAATATGGACACTAAAAAGGTCGTTTTGAAATACATCATTTTCCGAAAACATCCCAGCCAAAGGGACACAAATCTTGGTATTACTTTTAATAAATGTCCACATTGTGGTTATTCGTACAGCTATACGTATGTATATGTTGTGTCTACCTGATGAAATGATTAACATGTGAGATCTATTGATGTCGAACCCATTTAGCATACTTGTTTTACGAACTAAAGAACCAACGTAACAAACATATAAACATGTAACAAATGTACAGCTATACATATACATTTGGTGACATGCCATAAAAGTGTAACTGGCAAAATCGAAGACGTTACTAGGTTAAGTCTTTAATTCAAATGAAAATCAATTCGACAATCGAACGTATCATTAACGTATTTTCATACAAGTTTGACTAGTTGTAAATAAACAATAACACAACAAATTATATGTAAACAAATAAGAATTGTTACAAACCTTCCAATCAATGCATGTTTAAACGACGTCTCCTCTATGAACCATACTTTTGGGCTTTGCCATGATAACGGCACTGACTAACATCAGGGTATCATCTTCAAGTTGATCTTGAACCATATATATGTCCTTTCTTAACTGCTCGCACTGTCAATTCTATTATTAAACCGCACGTTACGGCATAACCACTGAACATACATTGCATACATAGTATGCACGTAACGCAATTGACTAATGTAGTAAATTAAATTTGATAATTCAGTAAGACAATTGTGTACATGATCAAATCTATCTAGAATAAAGTGTTAGCTCAAACTTACGTCATTACCATGGTGATCTGTCCTGGTTGTATTTATACTGAAATAATCTAAATTATTTTGACTCGCGGGCCTCTGTTTAATAAACAACTTGATGTTCACCTACTTTAAGATGAGAATCCAAGTGGTTTTATTAAATTGTAAACATAATTGGCTAATGGACTAAATTGAATGACTGAGGCGTACCGTAATACAGTGACTACGGACCAAGACTTTCCCAACATGTGAAATTTATTTGACGCTATACATAGTTAGGCCACACCAAATTGATAACTTGTTCATCTGATTTCCCGCACCTATTTCTTCAGAAAAGCAAAAAAATATATATTTATTTTTTTATCACTTGCGCACGTACCATTTTAAAAAGAAATAGTTATTTTTTTAACGACCGCCAATTTGTTTAGTAGAATGTGGCCTTTTTTCCTTTAAGCACCGACTAGTCTCAATCATGAAGCCGCTCTTATTAGAGTCAATGAACGATATAGACCCTGATACAAGCGTCTAGATGATCGAGACTAAATTGGCAAACACTTAAACACTTCCTGATTCTTGAAAATTACGTGAACAAATGAAAATTCTACCACCATTTAAAGTTTGATTAAATTTTTGCCAAATGTGTTTGTTTTAATTTGGCTTCCGCTTAAAACAAACGTATATATACTGAGCAAGAAGTGCAGAATTTCATCGTGAATGACAATGATAATCCAAAGTTTGAATTTGGTTCGGACATGTTTGACGGGAATTCGGATGACCGATAATTGAAAAGACAGTTTCCGATTGGTCATCTATACCTACTACACCTGTCCATGTAAATACTTCAGGTGTGTATTTTAACTTCTTTGTTTTTAGCAAATATTATTTATTTTTTGTATTATTTGTTGCCTTCAAAAAAATATCTTTGATATAATACATTTAATGATTTATGCATTTTTGTTTTTATTTTGCTACACATGAGAGTATAGTGGTTATGTAATTCATATGCAATGCATGTACAATAATAGAAAATAAAGTTTGGCCAAGAAACAAGCACCACTTTCCTTGTGTTATCATCAAACTGTTTCAGTAATGCATACAACATTATATTACAATGAACATTTATGTATAATATTGCTTATTAAAATTTCAGATTCCTCCGATGCAGCGGATCATAAAATTCCTGTCCCCATGATGCAACGAGGGCGTGCTAGTGGTTGAGGCCTTGTTTGCCAATGAGTCCATGTTCATGGACTGTAGGATGACGCTTAAAATTAACCTGACTGACAATCCCATGAGTTTTACCATTCACAAAAAAAACATCAAACAAGCCGGATTGTGTATATTTTGAAAATGTTAGTCAAAATGGATAAAAAAAATGGTGTCAGACTGTGTGATTGGAAAAAGGTATTAATCACACTTTGTGTTGCGAATAAATGTTAGTAAATAATTTAGATGTTCATGTGAATATTTAAACTATATGTGGAAATCATTCAAGTGTATTTATGCTAATTGGTTTTTGTCTGTGAAAATATATTGCATAATTTTGTATCTTCTTGAAATATTTTTTGCTATATAAGGAAATTGACACAATCAGTATTTGCAGTACAAAAGAAGTAAAAGTGTCTTTTGTATTTTTATTACTTGTCTTAATTTGAACAAGTTATCTAAAAATATAAGGAAAATCTGCAAGTTTAAAAAAGATAGGCGTTAAATTCTGAGAAAGCCTAAAATCAATCTGGCGCTGGCTGGAGTTTTCTGTGACATATTTGGTGCTGAAATAGTTTACAATACAGTGTAGGATTTTTGCAAAATCTCTCCCAGAACTAGGATGGCTACCAAGGCATTGCAAGAGTGATAGCTGTAGTTTATATTTGATTGCAAATGCATATATTTATTTTGTGAGTTATATTTCAAGTCACCTTGTCTAGTCATTTCCATGGCATGAGATATGACGATGTCTTAGAGAATTATTATTAACCAAGTTTACCTAAGTAAAGTGGAAAATAGTTAATAGATTTGGATATGCCATTGGGCAGGCAGGTGGCTGTGACCATTAGCGCATATGTCCAGGCTTGAACTAAGCCATGCATATGGTATTTTGAAAAAAATAAAATCAAAATGGTTTAAAGACTGGAAAACTGTGGTTTTGAGTTCTCTCATATATTAAATAATTTAAAGAAATACATTTGCTTGATCTCAAATAGCATTTGTTTGATCTCAAAACTAATATTTGTAAAATAATGATCTTTTACTGTTATCATTCTTTCACTGGATGTTATCCTTGTACTGTTTACAATATCATTGTTTAGTTAATAAGTGAATAAAATGTGAGTTAAATGACTATATATATATGTGTTCGCTCTTCGCTTGCTTCTCTTTTTTGCTAAATGCAAAACAAATATTTTTATTATTATTTCGCTCGCTCGCCCCAATTTTTTTTTGGAAAAAATCCGATGAACAAGTTATCAATTTGGTGTGGCCTTAGTGAATTATACTATTACACATAATTGTGATGGTAAGAAAGAGGCTACATTTTTCAAAAACAATAACATTTGTGACAGCTGATTGACTTTTTGCCAATTGTAACAGCTTCACATTCCATTTGCTAGTGTGTCACATGTGTAATTAAATTACAGTTTTTAAGTTATGTGAAACATATATTTTAACACCATTTAGCACATGGAGTTAATACGTTGATTGTAACAATAGATGATGTTAATTGTAATGGAGTAAATGTTTCCAGTATATGTGCATGTAAAGAAGCGTCATGTGAAGATGTTACACTCAGCCAAAAGTAAATTAGCTATAAGTAAAAGTATAAGGTTATAACAAAGTTGCCTATTTTTATTAAATAAGGGACCTTATTGTTACGTACTTTCTAGTGTTTCGAATTAAGTTATCTATGCTTATATAAATTTCTATGTATATTGACAAAATTATTTGTATTAACCCAAAGAGATTCCTCTTATTGTTTCTCCGCCTTTTCACAAGACAACAAAAATTCTTTTATATTTTGGGCCTTCCTGTCTATTTCCTGGTCAAGCTTTACTAAAATCTTATTAAAATACCGTTTCTGTGTAGCTGTCTGAATTCACGTTTGACGTTTTAAAAGTTGACGTATGACGCACACAATATCCGCCGCGGTCGGCCATCTGCACACCATGCGATTTTCAGTCTTTTCATATTGAATGCGCTATTTATGTTTCTCAATACAGTAAGGTTTCAAAATATTTGCATACGACTTTTGAGGGAGTCATTTCGAAGAATAGTCATAAATACGAGTTTTCACAAGATTACATGCATTATCGATAGCCGCATTATTTATGCTGTCATATTTTAATGAATATAATTCTCTGTCATTCATTAATAAATCCAAGTACAGAGACGTATTATCGACCGTAAGCTTGTCCCAGTTGACAGTTAAATTTCCTAGAAATATTTGCATCAACAAAAACAGGCAGCATTAATTTAACATATAACGACCTCCAATTTGTGTTTGCAAATCCTAGATTTCGCAAACTCAAGTACCCTTTAAATACGGTGTAATCGAATACTGGCCGATACTTTAGTTAGAAGGCTTCATTAAGGTATGATTTTGGTGTTTTTTGTTTGCGAAATGTTTTTGGAAGTTTGTCTAATTGACCCGCCAACTTCGGGCCCCAGCGGGGTTTTCGCAGAAAAACACGGGGTTTTTCACTATCCCGCGGGATTTTTCTCCCGTTTTTCAAAAGCTGGGGAAAAATCCCGCGGGGTTTCAATAATACAAGATTCAAGTTATTTCAGCTCAAAACAACATCTTATATCAAAAGGAGCATTATGCTTCGACACCGGAAGTGAAATAACGCGAAACAAAAAAACCCCGCTTTTCAGTACGGGGTTTTTCTCCTGCGGGATAAAACTCCAAGATTTTACCGATAATGCAAAATCCGTAAAAACCCCACTTCTAAGCTATTATATTATTGTTATGATGTTAATCATCACTTGTTTAAGGATTTTGAAATACTTGCTTTTTATTTAAAGAACAACAGAAATTTTATGAATGTTTTTTACGGGAGAAACACCCAGCAAAACCTGTTTCGACTATTTATGATTTAAAACGCGATTATTGCACTTCATTTAAAGCAAAAACAAATGTTACTACATATGTATCTTATATGTTTAATATAACAACCATGTTAGTTATGTAAATGATATTATTAAAGGTAATTTAACTAATTTCGAAACTTATGAAATAGTGTAATGTAACCTTTTTAAAAAAAATAATCTTCCTTTTTTAACCGTCTTTAAAAATACTGCAGGAATGAAAATTATACGTGACGTTAAAGAGTTGTTACGTTAAAAAGATGATATTGCTTAAAATTGTTTAATTATTGGTACTTAAAATTGTTTAATTATTGGTACTTGAATCTGACTTTAAACCGGTTTAACACAAACATACAATTACAATAATCAATACCAGGGTACATGTATTATGCTGGAAAATTACGAATGTGTCAGACGAATTATTTTGTTTTTCATAGAAGATAAACAAAATCATCGAGCTTTGTAGAACGATGAATCAGAATGACTGAATGACACTAAGTTTTGCAAAATGGATATATCCCTAACTTCCATGGTAAGTCATATATATTTTATTCTATTGCATTTTTGTGTGGCTTGTTGAATTATGTATCAGCTAAGAACACAGGTAGATCTACTTGACACAAACAATTTTAATAAGAATATCTTAATACACTTATCCCATATATAAGGCGATTATTGATTATGTGACTTGCACCTGTGGCTAATGAAGTAGGACAACTCTTGGTTATGCACCAGTCAGTATTATAACCGCCCCCCCCCCCCGGTCCAGAGAATGGCAGGGACTTTGACTTTCCGTCCAGCTAAGCCCGGGCAAAGGCTCATTTTCCCAGCTATCCTCGGTATACACCCAGTCTCGGGTAATCACGGCCTTCCCAGTTCCGGAGAATAGAGGGGACTTTGACTTTCTGTCCAGCCAAGCCCGGGTAAAATCCTTGTCCTGCAGGGAGGAACTGCCGGTAAAACCCCTGCCAAATGATCCCGTACCCCAAGGACCCTAGGTAAGGCCTCCGGTAATCACAGCCTTCCCAGGTCCGGAGAAAAGCGGGGACTTTAGCTTTCTGTCAAGCCAAGCCCGGGTAAAATCCTTGTCCTGCGGGGACAAACTGCCGGTAAAATCCCTGCCAAATGATCCCGTACCCCAAGTAGTCCAAATAATTGTACGTTTAGATTTTTTTATGATTTTTGATATGGCAAATCCTTAATGTAATCTGTTTCAAAGATGTGATTACTTTCAATGTACCTGTCCTCAGAATTATTAATTTGTAAGTTGTATACATGAATGTAATGTCTGTTCGTGAATAACTGTTCCCATGGGATGTATCTCTTCATTGTACTAAATGTCCTTGTAACTCTTACTATAGTATATGTCAGTGTAATGTTCGTCCTTGAATAACTGACCCCATGGCACGTGTCTTTGTAATGTACCATACATTTTAGAATGACTATTATGATTATTACTATATATTGAAAGTCAATATGTAATGTCCGTCCCTGAATAAATGTCACTATAGTGTCATTTTTTGTTATAAAGTACATTTTAGAATAACTATTTATACTATATTGTATGTAATTGTAATGCTTGTCCCTGAATAACTGTCCCCATGGTGAGATTCTTTGTAGGTACATTTGAGAATACCAATTTCTGGAGTGTGTGTCAATGTTATGTCCGTCCCTTAATAACTGTCACCATTGGGTGTGTCATCACAATGTACATGTCAGAATTACTATTACTATAGTATAATGTCATTTAGTCAATGTATGTTTGTCCCTGAATAACTGTCCCAATGGTTCAATTCTATGTAAAGTAAATGTCAGGATAATTATTAGTGTATGGTTATTGTCAAGTGTGATGTCTGTCCATAAATAAGTCTCCTCATGGTGTGTGTCTTTGCAATGTTCATGTAAGAATAACTATAACAATATAGTGTATGTCAATTAAGTCTAGTCAATGTAACATCCGTCCCTGAATAACTCAGTCCTCATGGCGCTTGTCTTAAAATGTTAATATGTCAAAATAACTAGTACTTATAAAAGTGTATACATCAATGTAATGTCCGTCCCTGAATAACTGTCCCCATGGCATTTGTTGTTACAATGATAATGGCAGAATAACTATTCCTATAATGTATGTCAATGAAATGTCTATCCCTGAAATCCCTGTCCCCATGGTGTGTTTCTTTACAATTTTCATATCAGAATAACTATTTTTATAGTGTATATCAATGTAATGTCCGTCCCATATTAACTGTCCCCATGGCGTATGTCTTTGCAATGTTCATAAATTTCAGAATAACTATTTCTATATAGTGTATGTCAATTTAGTGTGACAGGCCCTGATAAACTTTCCCCATAGTGTGTGTCTTTGCAATGTTCATTTCAGAATTACTATTTCTATAGTGGTGTTAATGTAATGTCCGTCCCTGATTAACTGTCCCCATGTAGGGATTCTATGTAAAGTGCACATCAGGATAATTAATTACTGTAATATCAGTGTTATGTCTGTCCCTAATTAAATCACCCTAAGGGTGTCTGGTGTGTGTCTTTGCAATGTTCATGTCAGAAATACTATTAGTATAGTGTATGTAAATGTAATGTCCGTCCCAGAGTAACTGTCACCATGTAGCGATTCTGTGTAAAGTACATGTCAGGATAACTAATTACTATATAATTGTATGCCAATGTTATTTCCCTAAATAAGTCTCCCCATGGATTCACCAGTCAATTGTATCCACGCTCCCCCCCCCACCCAGGTCCGGGGGTATACCGGGGATAGCCGGAGAAAAGGGCTGTGTTTTTACTTTCGGGGTGGTCCCGCAGGGCCGGGTGACCGCGGTGGTTTTGTCATAGGGCCAAATTAAGCCAAGATTGGGCCTTATATAGAGTCTCTGGGGTGCGGGGGCATTTGGCCGGGGTTTAACCATTAGTTTGTCCCCGCAGGGCGGGGATTTTACCCGGGGTCGGCTGGACCGAAACTCAAAGTCCCGGCTATTCCCCTGACCTGGAGGGGCTGTGGTTACAATTGACTGGTGAATTATAATGTCAGTCCCTAAATAAGTCTTCCCATTGGTGTGACTGTCATGGTAATGTACATGTACCGGTAATTATTACTTTAGTATATTATTTGAAAACTAACAGTAGGATGTCAAAATGACTTAATTAATTACACCATGATAAATGATAATATATTATGAGTGGATGGTACTTTTTTTTAGTTGAAAGATTTTACTATTGTTAAAGTGACTGGAATAAACAGAATTTATGATGAAATGGGTTTCATTTTCCTACATGCCTTGGCGAAACAAAATAATCCGCTGAGTTCTCTCCATTCCTTGAAGCTGTCAAATAAGTTCACATTTGGATTATATATATCTTAAATATATATGTCTAATGCTACACTCATGCACAATATTTTGCTAAGAATTGGGCGCAAGTCCGCTAACGCGTTCACAGGAGGTACTTTGAATGACTGGGGAATGGCACGGTAGCGCCCCTAGTGTGCCTTCTTGTTTTCAGTTCCTACTGAAAGATTAGTTGGTCAGCCTTAGAGTATTTGAGGTTGGCTGATGTAGTTTTTTCAACAGTCAGAGACTTCTGTTGAGGATTTCCACTCCTTTATTCTAAGAATAGTGTTCCTTTTAAATCAGCGATAACAAATAACGCAATTGCAATTGCAAATCCAGTATGATTTAAGTCTATTTCATGTATAGTTATATGAATTTTTTATATGTGGCAGGTCTATTTTAGAAGTATTTTGTTTATAATTGTCTCTGTGGCTGCATTTATGCCACTCTGATCCTGTTGTTGTTGAGATAATGAAGATAAATTCTCTATTAACAAAAAGTCCACAATTAGAAAATAGTAGGAGAGAACATAATTAAACTTTTCCAATAAAAAAAATCTTAATCAAGATATGGAAAGGGCCCTTATAATAACCCAATTAAACTTAAAATTAAAAACAAAAAGTAAGACTTGTTAATTGCTGTAAAATCTAGGTGTTAGATGGCATTAAAGCTGCACTCTCACAGATATACCATTTTGACAACTTTTTTTTTGTTTGTCTTGGAAAGAGCAAATTTCTGCCTAGATATCTGCAAATCAATTTATGATTGCTGACAAAATCAGATCGTAGATTTTCACATTTTTCTGTTTGAAAAATTGATGTTTTTTAAGGAAAATGCATATTATATACTTTTTTTGGATTTTTTGTTAGTAGTTTTATTTATATAACTGGTTCCATGGATTTTTGCAAAATTGGCTGGTTCCAAGGCAAACAATAAAAAGTTGTCAAAACGTTCAATCTGTGAGGGTGCAGCTTTAAGTGCACTGTACAAAGAAAGCTGGTAAAAATATTGAATAAACACTTAAAGCAAAATTATGTTTAAACTGGGACCAATAATATGTTATCTTACTCCCAGGTTTAAACAATTGCAAATAATAACAATAATTATAGTTTTGTCTGGCTTTTCTTACACAAATAGAATCTAATTTTTTAATCAAACAAAAGACATTAAAACTGCATATCCAGAATATCCTTGAAATAATATCAAAATGCCAAGATATAATGTACAAAAAAACCCAAAAAACATCTGAATTAAATAACAATTAGCCACTTAAGCAAAATGGAGAATTATACATTTAAGATATTCACATAAAATTCACCTCAATTTTTCCTTTCCATATGATTATATATATATATTTTTTTTCCTCTTTGCTATTAGCCTATAAATCAACATGACCATAAGCAATTATTTATATTTTAAGCATAATTAAGGAAAATGTATTTTGATCAATTAAAGTGCATAACTGCAGATTATGTTTATTATCTTAAATAAATTATAAGCCTATTCATAATCATATTTATAGCACCATTTTCAGAATAATGATTGTCACATTAACCAGGCATTCCCTGTATAAAACTGTCATTCATAAAGAAACATTAAAAGGCAATTTTAACTCAGCCAATCAGATGTCAAAAACAGTGAAAGGGGCAATGTCAAGTCCAGTGAAAGGGGCGGAGCTAAGATAAATACTGACATGAAATGTAGATGGATCTTACCAACTGAGGAACTATTTTGATTTGCCTCATTTGCTTGTAATAAAATTAAACTTTTACATTGATACAAATTTATCAATATATTATTGAATATAAAAGTGAATCATAAAAGCAAAATAATGACACCAAACATGACACATCTTGCATAAAGATTAGCATTTTGATAAACTTCCTGGAATTGTTATAATCAAAATACCTTGCACCAATATATCAAATCCTACTCCCACACAATGCAATGTAATAAAGTAAAAATATATTATAGTATGCAGCAAAACTGTCTTCAAATTAAATCCTTGATTAGGTGAAACAAATATTCTTAGTTTCTACTAACATCCCCCCAAAAAAGGGTAGATAGGTAGGCATTACTTTTTTTTGGACGACCATAATTCTTTAGCAAACTGACCTGTATCAGGGTATTATTTTAGGTCTCTGAAAAAAACGGATTTTGATCAAAACGCAAAAAAAATAAAATAGGAAGAATAAAATAAATTCAGATGGGTGTAAACAAAGATTTGTATAGGCCTTATTATGTCCATATTATCATATCAGTGATCAAAATAATCACAAGCCCACAAGCCCTGCAAATTTAAAGTTCTTTCTTGGCTGTCAGGCGCCCAACTCTTGATTTATGGTAGGTTCTGTTGAAAGTGTTTGAAGCAAAATACTAGTTTAAAAATATTGGCTTTAAAGGTCTCCATAGTAAACACTTCTAAACCTAACAAATGGAGTGAATTAGGGGGTTAATTGGGGGTAATAAAACACATCTTGATAGTGACAATTTAAGTTTTAATCTTTCAAGTGGTGGTTCAACTAAGGAGGGATATATATATATATATATATATATATATTCTGTGACATTCTAAACTTTAGCATAAAATGTTAACTTAAATTTAATAAGAAAAAATATAATTAAAATGTGAAACTTTTTTGTCATTTAAAAAAACTTGTCACAGCTTCACATTCTCTTATTTTTAAGGCCTTCGACATATTTGAGTGGGATCCTGAAACAACCCCTGACACAACAACTTAATTTACAAGAACAACCCTGCGTATAAGAACTTCAATACTTCTGACAAAAACAAACAAAAGCAACTCCAGATTTATGAACAACTCTGATTACTAGAACATGAACACCAACCCCATCTTCAAGAACAACAACTTCAACCCCAGAACATCAACACTTCCTGCAGGGACAACTACAAAAACATCGGCTTCAAGAACAAATTCATCCTTAACACAAACATCAGCAACAACAGCTACCCGAATAAAACTACTCGAACTACAAGAACACCAGCAACACACTCTTTAAGAACACCAGCATCATCATCTTCTTCTAGACTTGCAAATGCAACAAACACCAAAGACAAAGTTGAATGGTATGTATATATGAATGCAAAGTTTTGACATACACATGTTTAAGATATAGTTATTTGTCTTATTTCATAAATATGACCTACTCATTAGAACGTCATTGATTAAATAATGTAATTGAATAAAACTAAACAATCAATTTGCTATCAGGGGCGGATCCAGGATTTTGGGTTAGGGGGGGCGTAACTTTTAATCACTCTAAAGGTTGCACTAGCAGATCCAGGGGCATACCTATAGTTCTAATATCATAACGAGGTTTCTATTAGGACGACTAAGTGGCTTATATAATTTGTATATTTTCGTTAAGCGGGAAAAACGAGGGAAGATACATGTATCATTGTGAACCCATGTTCAGATACTTTTACTATTCAACATATTCTAGGTGCCATATTCTTTGTACCCAAAGGAAATTAATTGACTGATGTGTTTGTTTGTATGGGTTTTACGGCACATCAACATGATCATGTTATATAGTGCCGAATTATTACAGTAAGGGAAGGCTGGAACGTTTAAATTGCGTGCACTCTGTGTTGTGTACGAGTACATCTCAAAAGGCAATGTTGTATAAAGATACGCGAGCGAAGCGAGCGAAGAAAAAATAGGAAAATATAGTATATTTTATTGTTTCCATACCAAAGAACATGTAAGCTCCGGGAATTTTAGGGGGGGCGTGCGCCGGGTGCGCCCCCCCCTGGGTGCGCCCCCCCCCTGGATCCGCTAGTGGCTATCATGGATTCTTTAAGTCAATGAGCATATGACTTTTTTTTATTGTCTTTTTATTTTGTTAATGTCTCAAAAAAGAATGACTTGTAACCTCAAGTTGGCTGATTTCCATTAGATTTGAAACATTATTGAAGTATTCAACAATATATTTTGAATAGGCTTTTTTTATTGAAGATTATGTTTATGCAACATACCTACTTTATTTGTGTGCAATGTAGCCATAAACTTAAAGGGACTAGACACCAGGTTGGCAAGTACAGTATTTCTTCAAAATACAAGATTTATAATGTTCATGCAACATACCTACTTTATTTGTGTGCAATATAGCCATAAACTTAAAGGGACTAGACACCAGGTTGGCAAGTACAGTATTTCTTCAAAATACAAGATTTATAATGTTCATGCAACATACCTACTTTATTTGTGTGCAATATAGCCATAAACTTAAAGGGACTAGACACCAGGTTGGCAAGTACAGTATTTCTTCAAAATAAGCCTCGAACTGTCGATGTGATCATTTAGAAGGCTGATAATACAAAAAGGTTATTAGTACTGCGTTTTGATCCGGGAGGTTGTATTTAACTTGAGTGGATTTTTGCAGATTCGGATTTCACAAGGCACAAGCCTCCCGGATCAAAACGCCATACTGATAACCCTTTTATTATATATACATTACTAATTTACTTGTAACATCACTTAAAAGCCACATGTTTTCATAATAAATGTCATTTTAAAGGGTCTGTCTCACAGATGATGAAATAGCGAAAAAAACAAATTGTCGAAAAATGACATAAACTTGGCATCGATGTGTACAATGCATTGAAACGTACTAATTGAAGTACCACATAGTTTACAATTTATTTAAGTTTAGCAGTTACTTAGTATTTTTCCATTAAAAAAGATTACTGGGTATGTGTTCAAGGTAGAATTCATTCAATCATGCGTGATTGGCTAGAAGGTGTTATCACGTGAAGTTGGACTTCAATTTTTGCGACGCGGGGTCTTCGACACAATCTTTTTTTACAATTATGACATCAAAGCGTAACACATTCTATTAGATAATTGTCCTGAGATTCGTTATAGAAAAAACTTTTTTTGGTGCAAATCTGTGACACAGTCCCTTTAAGGATACATTATTTTGTTTTATGACATCATTTTAACATCACGCAATGACACTTGTAAAGTTGTTATGACGTGACGTCACAAGAGTTGAAAATGGCTGTAGTGCACTAGAGTGGAATACAGCCTACCATATTTTGCGATAAGTATTACGTGTGGATAAATGATGGGTATATATATAATAAATAATTTTACATGATTAAAATAAACAGAGCAATCATTTGACTATCTCATTTGGGTTTCATTGTGTAAAAATAGTGAATTAAGTTTTCCAAGTTTATATTATATCCATTTATGAAAACAGATAAATATACTGATGCTTTTTTAAACTTACTGGGATATTATATTATGTGGTAAACACACCCCAGAAAGTTTCATATCGACAATATGTGCAAAAGCTGTGAAATTATGTGTCTTAAGCAATGTTATATAGCTATTAAAGTAAGATTAAAAGTTATACACTAGTATATCAATTGTATGTAAGTTTTTGACAGTTATCTATTTTTTTGCAATTGTATCATCTGGTGTCTAGTCCCTTTAATAAACACTGTTAAATTCATACATTATTGAAAAAAATGACAAGCAGCAATTGTCATCACTTGATTGTTATCCTTGCCTTGGGGTTAAGTTTTGCGTTCAGGTCAGTTAAATGGAAACTATCAAAGTTGTCACTTTGAAACTTGGGGAACTTGTACATCTTATACCCTTCTTCACATTATACCCTAAAGATATTGAGTCTCACCTGTTTTTAGGGTAAAAAACGTGAATTTTGGTTGATTTTGAGAAATGGACACTAAGCTTCTTCATAGAAAATGAAAGGATTATGCCTTCAATATATCAAACTCATTTGGAAGGGAATGGGGAGGATGGGGGATATTTTAGTATTTGTGGACTATAGTCTACTTTTTTTAAGTTTAATAAAATAATGTGCTTAGAAGGCGGCTTACAAGCAAACTATCAGAGCTATCACTTTTAAACATTAGAATATTCACTTTCAAATGTACAATATGAAATAAATTTACAATAAAAGGATATAATCAGACGAGGGTTCAGAACCCGCAGGTGGTGCTCTTGTCATATGCCAAATGTGCTGGTATAAACAAGTGCCATTTTTGTGTGAAATTTAAATTTTCCTTTCTTAAATTGCAGGCTAACTTCAATGGAGAGGACAGAGTAATGGCAAAAAGAGGATCATTTTAAAGAGAGGAGGAAGAGGGATATGGAAAGAGTGTTCTGAGGCCAGGATATCAGCAGTGCGTTCAGTCAGGCGAGCGTTTACAAAACGCTCGCAAACGTTTTGTATTGTATTTCTGTTGCAACGCAGCGCATATATGTTAAGCGGGAAACCAAACAGCAAACGTTCGCCGCAAACATCTTTACTGAACGCGTTGCAGATTCATGATGGGGGAGGGAGGAGGGGGGGGCGGTGGAACAATTTTCGAGAATTATTGACATACATGTGTATAAATATATATATATCATGGTAGGAACTGTTTGCCTTGTCAACTGTGACTTAAATATTTAGTTCTTGTGTCAGCCTGTGCTTATCTCAAATATTTAATGACATTTTTTTGGTTTGTTTGATAGACATGATAATTATATAACTATTAAATATAAATGGCAACAATTATAGATAAAACATTGTAACTCAGGTTAACTTTATAATAGATAATTAATTGTTTATATGCAATATATATTTAAGGATGCATATTTCTTTTATTCTTGAATCTATTTTTTGTGTGTTTTTTTTCATATATCGAAAATATTTTTCATGAATGTGGGTTTTTAATTCTTTGTCAGTCTCAGAAGAATTAAACAACTTGTGTTGAATTTATTTGCTAGACTGAAACTAGGCTGTTAATATTGGTCAGACTAATTGAATCGGAGAATAATATGTACAGCTATTCGGATTACTGACCAATAGAGTGAATTTAGTCAATGATGTATGACCCTAAGATTAAGATTGACTTAAAGCTGCACTCTCACAGATTGAAGTGAACTTCTTTATTTTTTGGCTTGGAAAGAGCCAATTTATGCGGAAATGCATGAAAAATAGTGTCATAAGACTGCATACTTTCTTATTTAAGTTCAAGAAGTGATGTTGAATGCCATTACACATTAATTTTCGAACAGAAATCTATAAATCTGCGATCTGATCTTTTGTCAGCAGTCTGATTTGAAAAAAAAAATGTAGAAATTTGCTCATTTAAGACAAAAAAATAGAACAGCTGTCAAAACCGTAAATCTGTGCGTGTGCAGCTTATTTGCATATTTTGAACTTATGTTTCTTCATTCGTTTTTTTCATTTTTAAAGTTATTATCAATTTAGATCTTAGAATATTGTTTTTATATTGATTTATAAATATGTAATAGTATTATACTAATATCAAAGTAAATTTGTACTGTTCAATTTTAAATGGACAGTTAAAGCTGTACACTCACAGATATACAATTTTTACAACTCTTATATTCTTTGTCTTGGAAAGAGCACATTTTTGCGTAAATATCTGTAAACCAGTGATAAAAGATTGCTGCCAAAATATCAAATTGCGGACTTTCATATTTATGTTTGAAAATTAATGTTTTATTGCATAAGACATCAATTTTTGAACTGAAATATAAAGATCTACAATCTAATTTTTCAGCAGTCTTATTTAACTGTTTTCTATGGAATTTCGAAAACTATAATGGCTCCAAGACAAAAATTAAAAAAAAATGTCAAACGTTCAATCTGTGAGAGTGCAGCTTTAATAAATGGTTAAATGTTGTTGTTTTTTAATTCTGATTTTTATAATAAGTTGATGATCGCCATGTATCATTGATAAAACATGTAAAATAAAATAAAAATTGTTTATTTTCCAACACTGTTTTGCATTTAAATTTGCTGACATAATGCTCTCCAAAAACTTCTGATATGTGGTTTTAAAATGTGTGTTCATCCTTTATTCAGCTAGTGGATGGAATTCATTAAACTACTGTATTCAGTACACCATGCAGCTCTTTCAATTGTTTGAAAGCAATTATTTCACAGAATCTGATAATAGAGGGACCGGACTCAAGATTCTACATTGCAAGAAAAAGTGAAAATTGTCAAAATTTATCATCAAACTGTTATGTTTCAACAGTGTACAGTGCACTGAATCTTACTTATGTAATCATATAATTTGAAATAAACTCACTTTGTCTACCATGTAAATCGAAGTAAATTTAGAAATAGCAATCATGTATTTATCTGTATTTATCTGTATATATGTTTATGTGACCTTTACATGCTTAATGTAGATATGATAATACTAATAAACAGGAAAATCATTATGTGCTATTTTTTAAAGATTACTTGTCTCAGAGAGAGAGACAGTGATGAAATCTTTTAAACACATTAAATGATGTAATATCAGTCTCATAATAATTGGTATTGATTCGGCTAGGCTTGTTTTGAGGTAATATTGAATATCTTGTTTTTGGATCATCTGGTGTCCAAGTCCCTTTAATGTATGTCTGGGTGGGAATCAGCCGACGGGATCAGCCACCGGGGCTGAGTAGGAGACAATGCTAGTGCATTGTCTATCATGGGTTTAATCCCCATATTGAACACCCTTATCCATACTGTTTTACCAACCCTTTAACATTCAGTATAAAACATTGTGGACACAGGGTATAGATTACAAAAGTATTACATTAGTATGAAATGGGTCGTGTCACTTGTGTGTGTGTCTATGGGGGAAGATTTTTGTTAAGCAAAAAAAAATTGTAGTCATTAATGGTATTTTTCCTAGACAATAAAATAATTAGAGATAATTATTAAAGCTGCACTCTCACACATTGAACGTTTTGACAACTTCTTTAATTTTTGTCATGGAACCTGAAAGTGCATTCAAACCATTCATATAAGACTGCTGACAAAAAAATAGTCACAGATTTTTTCTTTATAAGTTAAAATTTTATGTTTCATGCATTTTTCTTGAACCGTAAGAAACGGTTTATAGAGATAAAAGATAAGTTTTCTGACTGAAATTTAAAAATCTGCTATCATATATTTTGACAGCAGTCTTTAACCACTGGTTTCAAGATACCAATAATGGGTAATTCGAAGACAAAAAATAAAAAATCTGTTAAAACGGCAAAACTGTGAGAGTGCAGCTTTAAAATGTTAAGTGGCAGTGAAGGGGAGAGGGGTTGGGGGTTAGTTATCCATTATTTAAACGAAATTATATATCACTTGTTATTTCTTAAATGAAATTTTAAAGCCTTGAATGAAAGTGATCATGTAGACAATAAATAAACTGGAAGATCACTGATGGCTATAACGGCTGTATATCGACTATGCCGACGGTTACAAACAACTAATTATTAAAATCTGACATTTTTTATTAAAAACACATGTTAACTTAATATTATTGACTCAATATAAATATGTAAAACAACTTCACTTCCTTAACAACATCCAACCGCTGGAAATTGAAATGGCTTTTGTCGGTGGGGTTTTTTCCGTTAAATAGCATTCCTGATTTTTGCTGGGTTTTTCTCCCGTAAAATATGCATTAAATTAATAGATTTCTCAAATGAAAGAAATGACTCTAGAATAGTCATTCAAATTAGTATTTACATTAAAGTAATGTATAAAATCTCAAAAACATAAAGCTTGAATTGATTTTTTTTCTTTTGATAAAATGTAGGAATTTTATCCCGCAGGAGAAAAACCCCGTACTGAAAAGCGGTTTTTTTTTGTTTCGCGTTATTTCACTTCCGGTGTCGAAGCATAATGTTTCGTTTGATATAAGATGTTGTTTTGAGCTAAAATAATTTGAATCGTGTATTATTGAAACCCCGCGGGATTTTTCCCCAGCTCTTGAAAAACGGGAGAAAAATCCCGCGGGAGTGTGAAAAACCCCGTGTTTTTCTGCAAAAACCCCGCTGGGGCCCGAAGTTGGTGGGTCAATTAGACAAACTTCCAAAAACATTTCGCAAACAAAAAACACCAAAATCACACCTTAATGAAGCCTTCTAACTAAATTATACGTCAGTATTCGATTACAGCGTATTTAAAGGGTACTTGAGTTTGCGAAATCTAGGATTTGCAAACACAAATTGGAGGTCGTTGCTAATGGAAACTGATATTGACATCCTTATGGCTGTAGTAATATAACATAACGAGAGACATACCAGACATCTAAAATTATGCATGATTTATTCCTGCAATAGTAAGCACTCACCACAATTTGGTCTCATGCAATTACTGAAATTACATTGTAGGACTCTTGTTACCGTTCGGAAGATGAAATGACAATCACTTTATTTAAAAAAAAATATGAAATCTACAGGCATTAGATGAGATAAACTATTTGCTGAGGTTTCGAAAGCGGTCATTTTCTTTTAACATACCCGGCAGCCAGTCCGAGGGCTTCTTACGCTTGGCCGTAACCATTGAGTTCAACTATAGCCGATCTTTTGCTGGTTTACCAAAATAACTTCAGCTATTTTGATTTAGAGATGTATGCACATTTGTCTTCCATTGGGACCATAAGCAGGAATGACTTTATCATAGGTGACGATGGCTGAATCAAATCTCACATTTACATTCTATGATTGTTCCATACACACTTACCCATGATGTCAGCTAATGTGTTCAATGTTTATATTATTAATAAAATACATTGGTGCCGACTATGTTTAATTTAAAAACAAAAAATAAACACCATATTAACCGTGATTATTAGTTGTGCATAACGTATGAATGTAATTCTAATCGGCTCAGTAGATAATAACAATGTTGGAGTCTAGCTCATTAACGATAAAGAGTTCAATAGGTCGGTGTCAAATCTTTCCATAAGCAAGAGAAAGCTGGAGCTTCAGTGATATTAAAACAATAATTGCATATTCTTAAACCGCGTCTCAATAGTTCCCCTGGTGCCTACATCCAAAATCAGAACCAAAGTAAGATAATATGTTGATATATTTCTCCTAAGTCCGTGTCCTACTGAAATTCTTGTTGAGGACAATTGTCTTTTACCAACAAATAGATAATGTGTTTCATTCCAATTTAAAGAAAGTTGTGTCCTATCTGATTTGTGAGTAAGAGTGCATCTTTAAATTGACTTTGTATTAATACCAATGAACGTCTGGCCAGCAAACTACACATTAAATCAGTTATGCGTATCATTGCACGAAAATAAAACAGTTAGCTTTTTAATAGATTACAGATGAAATATCAGTATCTAAATAGGAATGCATTCGATGCGAACAACAATGAACACATTTATGTTTTTATAACATGTTCCTTTGTTCTAATACAATACATGTCTGTTATTTTCAATTTAAGTGTTTTAAAAAGACAGTGTAGTTTTCTGATTTTCTTTTATAGAATGGAAAATTATTGATTTAAAAGCCTTTCAATTAAAATGTATGGCACAAACATGAAACTCAGATTTTGTGAGAATTACTAAGAAACAAAACAGATATTGTTTAAATAAATAAATCGAAGTGATAAAATACGAAACTCAAAATGGATCTTGAATGTTGGACATGGAAATAATGTGAATGGAAAAATGTTGCAATCAAGGGCAACTACATCAGTAAATATTGATATGAAGTGATTTGATAACAACTATTCATTAGGACAAAATAGTTGTAAACATAATGAAGGATTTATTAATTATTAATTGAAAAAAAATATTACAAAAATGTTCCTCATTACGAATTAAACAATCCTGACATCAACATGAAATGTTCCAGAACAGATTCCGTATTCAACATTTAATAGAACGAGGCGTTGAATAGTTCTCAATTAGAATGTGATTAGTGTCACAGGCCTAAATTGTTTCGGTAAATCACCGTTCAGGAAAATTAACTTGGAGGGAAACTGGACTCTTTTGTTATAACCATAATCGCAGGCATATGTTAGTTGAAAAGAAAACTTAATGCCTATTAATGCAGTTTCCTGTCGGATGCTATATCGAAATTAATAAATTTGGTAAACTTTACTCTTAATCACACGGAGGTACCACAAGCTACCATTGCAAATTTATTATACAGTTTTGACTATTGCAAATAAACTGTTTATTAAAGAACTGTCAATGTTCGGCTACCCCATGCTATTCAAATTGAGTAGCATTGTTATCGGCTTTTATACGTCGTGTAGATAAATCAACCAAGAACACTCCGGTCAATCTCAAATCAACAAGCAATGTGATTTAACCGCACGATGCCAATTGCAATAGTATACCATTACTATCACAACGTCACAATTCGACCGAAAGCTACAACAATTTGTTGTCAAAGATAGAGTTCTCACACTCACACTTTTCTGAACATCACTGATAGCAACATTCAACATACCCAGCAATAAAAGCAATGAAACCTTATCAATTTGAAGCACTGAACGATATCACCTGTAACTGACAAATAGCAGACCTTATTCATCCAAAATCTAATTAAGTCGTACATAATAAAATCTAGCTTATGTCGCTTAGGTAAAGGCTTAACACGTTGACCTCGCACAGTCTAATAAATGATTGATTCCTTCTTGTAACCATAATATTCAAATCGTTATTTAGGGAATACTTTATATACATTTTGCATAACGAGTAATGATATTACTCGTAAAGTGAAAAATGCAAAGGTACGGTAATTTAAAGGAGGTAACGTTCTTATACATTTATACAATGGACACATTAATTGAACGATTGAAGGGTCCTGCACGCATTGGAATCCATTTCTGTATATGAAATTCAAGTAACTGACTATAATGTTTTTACATTTCTGCCTATTACAAACATAGCTGCAAGTTCAAACTGACAATTACAACAATATCCATTCGATAAATCAAACCGTTGTGAAATAACAAACGGTTAAATAGTCTTAACAGAACGGTCGTAATATCTTGAATATTATCGTCACCGCATTAATTAGTCTTTGTTTTATCCTGGTTCAATGCAGTGTTCTTGGTTAAAAAAGGATTTCACTGACTTTTTTGAACATCGGGAAATGTCTTGCATTACTGTGTTAACGTGGTGTCGGTGTCAAACAGTCCTTTATCTGTATAAAGAAACAAATAAACTGTTAAAACACGCACATTCATTCTAATTTCAATAAGGTGTACAACAGAAAAAAAAATCAAATTGTCGAAAAGTTCCTAATAACTGGAGTTAGCTGAGCTCATTATTTTGTTGTTGTTTTTCTATATTCATTCTTAAAGGCTTTCACGTTTTTCAAGGAATTGTCTTTTTGATAATCACAATAAACCATTTATTAATTCAAAATCAAATTTAAGTATGTTTTTGGCGAATTTAAATAAGCTTGAAAAGCCTGTTAAGACGTTTCGAAAAATTGGGAACAGTCATTTGAGATTAAACGTTGTGGGGGGTTTTAAACATGAATATATTATGTTCAATTAACTTGAAAATGGAAGGTGAATACAATTATCTCAAATCATTCTTAAATTGAAAGTAAACAAGCCGATTGTGTTTAATGAATTGCTCTGTCCTATGTTATCCACTGAAAATGTTTGTCATCAGAACAAATTGACTTATACAAAATATAGGTGTGCTTTTCCAAAACCAATTATTGTTAATACTAAGCAAATTACGAATGATGTAATGGAGAGCAGTTCAGGCAGAATTTAGACAAATATGAGTAATTGTGTTTTACAAGCCGAGAAAAAATAGGTGCAACATCTCTCTGCGCACTTGACATAGTATATATTCAACAAAAAACAATCGCTTGAAATACTTCTTTGATATCACTCACTGAAAATTGAAATTCCTAATACAAACCATACAAGGAAAGTAAGAATTCGTTTGTTGAAAGTAAAAAACCCGTTTCATTGTAGCAATAAAATTGTTTCTTCCTGAGCTCTAACCTTACATTAACAAATTGATGATAAATTATGCTTGTAATGTCAAATGTTTGTTGATTGTTGTAATATGTCGTGGTCTTAAGTCTATAATTTAATCGAGCTATTATTGAAGATTTTAAGAAATGTATTTATTCGAAAACTCAAATTATCTGCATTCAATCATTACCAAGACTCTGTTAGTTCATAGACTGTGCATATTCGTTGTTTTCAATTTAATCGTTTTGAACAATCTTGACTGATGCATAATCACTAAACAATGCATGTACCATGAAAACTTAAGTAGCATTCAACTTTGATCTAGGTTAAAGAGCAAACCACTCTGAACGAGAGGATGCCATTTCGTTTATGTAAAAATATTTCAGAGATGAACTGAATTTCCCTTTAATTCAATTGAAATACGCAAACCTATTCAAATGAAGGGCAGTGTGTTCCATCAATACCTACTGTCACCATTTCCAAGGAAAATCCGACGGTAATTAGCTAATGAAAACTGACTATGGCATCCTTATGGTTGTAGTAAAAACACGAAACGACAGACACACCAGACATCTTAAATTATGTATGATTTATTTCTGCAATAGTAAGAATTCACCAGTAGTTGGTCGTAAACAATTACTGAAATTACATTGTAGGAATCTTGTTACACATCGGTTGATTGAATGACAATCACTATGTCTGGAAATAATGCTATTTATAGGCACTAGATTATGTAAACCATTTGCTGACGTTCCGCAAAACAGGTCAGCTTCTGTTTACCTATCCTTCAGACAGTCAGAGGACATTTTACGCTTAGTCGTAAACATTAAGCTCAAATGTAGCCGGTATTTTGCTGCAATGCAGCAAACTAAAAGTCAAGTCAGTCATTCATACTATTGAACAAAAATAAAACAGTTGGCAGTGTGATAGATTACAGATGAAGTATATGGAAACTAGAGATCATACCTACTAATGCTTTACCGCCAATATTAGACTGCCAATTACGAGAAGAGTTGTTGACGGACTGAAACATCCTGTTGTTTTAATAGTTGTTTCATAATTCAGAAATAGGGTTATAAACATATTTTCTGATTTCACCCCAAATTGATAATGCACTTACAAAGTTTCAACTAAATCCTTGTAAACCGGATATAATCTTTTAAATCATGCGTTAATTTAAACAATTCCTGTTGTAATATTTTCAAAGAACCATAACAAATTTCTCAAATGAAGTCAATATTGGAGACGGAATCGTTATTTGGAATAAGGTCACAAAATTCAGTAAAATATTTTTTTTATGTTTTCCTGCACTCTCGGTCGTGAAATATAAATTTCTCATTTCAAATTATTTACGATAGACTTATATTAGTACAATGTTATAATAATTTAAATTATAAATTCTATAATATCGTGTACTAATCGAGGCATTGGTGTTGAAAATGGCGTCAAATAGTGTTGATTATTTAATTGAAATCTTAAATTGGCAAATACTAGGCGGAAATGAAATGTGCGTTTTCATAGTAGTTCGAGTAATTTAAGATCAAAGGCGATTTCATATAAGAATTTTAATGCACATTTGATCATTAAATAACAACTGTGGTGTGCTGGAGGTTTAAAATCCCGTTCCATTATTAATATTTCAATGCTGGTTTGTAGACGAAAAAGGAAAATGTCACTAGAAACAAATACAATAATTTCAAAATCAAAGCAATATTACTCACCGGAAAAGCTCCCTTCCAGAAAATATAGTACTTAGAAAAAATAAATGTGAATAGGTTCTTTTAGGACTTTTGCGTCATCAACATTATAATGGCAAAGTAATCTTATATCAGAACAATTTGTCATCAGATACTTTGTCCAACAAACAATAAAACAAACGATAAATACATTAATGATATCAGCCTTATACGATGTAAAAAGGTCAGTGTGAATCACAAACAAAACAAATGTTTTGGTGGACTCTTGGTAGCTTATCTACCATTAAGCTCGTCTTAAAACCAGAAGAGTTATTATGAAACTGAGATTTAAAAAGGATTTACTTATACATTACCTTCCAAAATGCCAAAACACCTCAACTACTTAGATACAAAAGAAAATATGCATGTTTATTTAGTTTAAATATATAAAGTGTATAATATTATGTAGTTTCTATAATTATTGCCGATATAAGACATCAAAATTTGTCAATTTTTATTAGATGGAAGTGGCATTGTTACAAAATGTACATTGCATTTCATTTTCTGAAACTCTACATGTAAGTATATATTAGTCTATCCATATGCATTATTACCAGTATAAATTATTCATGAAAATAAGATCATGTTTTCTAATTAAAAAACCGCAAGGAAAGTCCATGGGATGTTTTGCTGGTGAATCCTAATTTCTTTTGAAAACCAAATCACTGAACTCGAATGAATACAGCTCCACTCAGTAATAAAACAGAATTAAAGAGGTCAAAATATTCAGAAGAAGGTAGGCAAACAATTGAGACGTTATATATTGTGTCAAAATTTAGGACAGCACAAATTGTGTAATTTGTATCGCAGAAGACAAATATAAACTATACCCCAAGAGTAAAATGCGAAAAAAGCGTAAGCAAAGCAGGTTTCAGATTGTAAACATGGACATAATGTGGAGAGAAAATGTTGCAATAAAGGTCAATTACATCAATCATAATTGAAATGAATTGCTTCGATAGCAACTGTTCACCAAAATAACAGTAGTTGTGAATATAATGCAGCATAAATATAGCCCTTTGAAAGAAAAATACAACAATGTTCCTCATTATGAACCAAACAATCCCTTCATCAGCATATAATGTTCCAAATGTTTTCCTAATTCAACATTAAATGTAAGGAGGGGTTGAATAGTTTTAAATTAGTACGTGATTAGTGTCACAGGTCTAAACTGTTTCGGTAAATCACCGTTTAGGGAAAATTAACTTTGCAGGAAACTATTTACGTTGAGACATATTTGCAAGCATATGCCACTTGTTGAGGTAATTTTATGCATATTGTTGCAATCATAGTTAACTTGCATTTTGCCTAGTAATCATCCCTTGGTTTCTGAATACTGCCATAAGCGTTCGACATATTTACAAAAACACTTTTTTAACGCCGAAGTGCATGATATTGAGGTACACATAGTTCAAAAGATGTTGCACACAATGATCGTAATACCAAATAAGACAGTTGTGACTAATGCCAATGGATTGTGTGTTAATTCGCCACCAAATTATAATACAAAAACAGCCAATTTTAATACAGATGTACTCGGCATCCGGTCATCGGCTTTTCTATTATATTCAAATTGAGTGTCAGTGTTATCGGCTTAGATGCATAGAAAAATAAAGGAAAAAAAAAACACTTTGAATATTAAAAATATTGCTGCTGCCAACATGCAATTTAAACAGAACGTTTCAGAATGTAGTTGTAATCTAACCGCACGTTGCCGATTGCAACGGTATTGGCTATGGTTTCTTTGAATACCTTGAAAAATGCTGCTAAAAAGATGAATAGTTTAAAATAATCTTTTTTGTTTACAAATTATTTTAACAAAGATATATACAATTCAAGCCAACAGATATCTTGAATACTTTTCGGTTTGTCGAGTAATTCCTGAAACGTTAAAAGTGTTTATTTTATTTCGTATTGAGGCAGTAATTGTACTCGATTCTATTCCAGCTCTTGATGTACACAATGACTTAAAATGGTTTTTTTTACAAAATATCAGCATTTATTTGCTTGGAAGCCATCCTTTTTAATTTTTTCCAAAACGTCTTAAATGAAGACATTCCTGTTAATTAGAGACGTTTCATTTGATAATTTACATCTAATGGCACTTAACTCTCTTGAGCAATACGTTAAATGCACTTTAATAACTTTAATAACACAATTACAAGCTATTCGTGAAATTCCTAAAACCGTCACAACATACATCGGAGAATGATAAAGCCTTTGAATTAATGAACAAGAACGATATGATATTTATTTGTCAAACACAAATTCAATTCATTTCCGCTGTTTTGTTAAAACCGCCGAAAATGCATTCAACACATTACGTTAACGTTAAAGGATTAGAGGCATTATTAGGGCAACACATGAATGAAAAAAGCAGCAACCTTCTGTGTATCACTTCAGAAAAGGTGAAACCCTCTATTTCTATATGGAAAACTCCATTGGTCGCCATTTAACAGTCGTTTGCAAATACTTCTATACCAATGTATTGTGTTAATTTACTTTAGGGAATTAATGACATAAATAAGTAGATAGTTTTATGGAAATATATATCATACCGAATAGACGTGAACATTACTTATTCGGAAAAACTACCAGATGTAATTAAATGAATGCATGTATTATATTTTAGTGATTTTAAGATTATAATAATTTGTACTTGCATTCTTAAGTTGTGTCGCTGAACACATTTTCAGATAAAAAGAAATATACATACACTTGGTTGAAACAATACTTATCAAATAAAGAATACCATTTCAAGGCTTACATTTATTTTTCAAAGCAGACTTCATCGACAAGATGAGTAGCCAACCAAGAGACACACACACACCGTCACAATAACTCTCAATTCCACGCAGACATGTAAATATCGTTATCAATAATTGTTAGATAAAATCGCTTTTGTCAGTGAAACATGTGTTTTCTGAGAGTAAAACAATTAGATATACTTCTTAACCTCATATGTGCTTCCCAACATCTATCACTCAAACTAAACATATATGCTTTATTTAATCCATCAACAACATTAACATAAATTATAAAGCAACAAAAACTCAACGATCTTAAAGAAATAACACTTGCAGCGGAGTATTACGTAGGTCTCATGAAGGTACGAAACAATATACACAGATAAACATCAAACATGACTCGTCTTAATTTTAAAAGTAAAAAAACAACATGTATTTGTTTCGAAAGTATCAATTGAATCATTGTACAAAGTATAAAACACGTTAAGAAAGGCAAAGGTGCATACTATGATGGAAATCAAGTTACGAGGGGTAAACGCAATACGTGTTTCATACAACGGCAATAATATTAATCAATTTATTCAGTATTTACACAAAAGAAATTTCAAACTATCTGAAACAGATGTGTAAAGTTTCATCAAACATGATTGTAGATTACAGAATGTTTAATTTTTTTCAAAATCAGCTAAGTCGGTCGCACAGAAGCCCGATGTCGACGTTCAAAATTTAATATTGTCAACAGGCCATGTTTAAGATGATAAAACAGTTTTAAAGATATCACCATGAAAACTTCAAAGTCATTTGTTTAAATCATGCGATAATTAAAACATTTACTATTGTACTATTTTCACAGTCCCATATCAAATTTCCCACCTGAAGTCTATATTTGCGACGGAATCGTTATTTGAAATAAGGTCACACAAGTCAGTATTATAATCAAATGTATTTGTCTTGCACTGCCCGTCGTGAAGTATTAATCCTCTCATCTTAAAGTATTTACTCTATGTACGGAAATGATATTGAAAAACAAATGTTCCCTTATAAACGTGGGTTTTCATGATAATTCGGGTATCTTAAGATCAAAGGCGATTTAATATAAGAATTATTGCGCAATTGTTATATTTAATTATTTATCGTGGCGTGCTCCTCAGGAGGTTAAATATCTCGCTCCATTATTAAAATTTCAATAATGGTTCGTCATTTTGTAGACACAAGACTAACCTTCAAGCATGAAAACTATTGACAACATAGAGCAAAAGGCCGTCAAGAGCTAGGGGGCGTCTACTAGATGCAAATAGAATTTATTCAGTATCAAAGAAATATCACTCACAGTAAAACCTGTAAATATGTGGCACACATCCGGAATACATACTTCGAACATAATTATGTGAAACCAAGCCAAATGTTTCATGAGGGTATTTTCGTAATTAACATTGTCATAATATATTTCATCAAATATATGGACAAATTGTGATGATATGCTTTGTCCAACATAAAATAAAACATCCAATCAATATTTCAATCATATTTAAACCTAATAAAATAACACAATATAAATAACAGCTAGGGACTGGCCTTATAACCAAACCGTTAACAAAACCCTCATTAAGGCCTAACATATACCTTAAAACAGACAATTTATCATTAAGCATAAATTTGTACTGGCATCTTGGCTCATGATTTATCGATATTATAAACAAGAAAGCAATTGGTTGGCTTTTATTTAATTGCAGAACACTAATTACCGCGTTCTAAAGACAATATGTTGATTTGCTCGTTATACAAACGATGACTAGATTTATATCAACCAGTTGTTAAATGAGACTGTACTGAAGCCACTGGACAGATGGCAGTGTTTGAGACATAGAGCTTCGTAAGGTGATGTATGTCCTGAATTGTTTTTAAAAATAGCTGTTTTTGGAGTTTTGTGCTCTTGTGAGCTTGTTTCTGTACTTTTTCACATAAGTAATGTAGTCAGTGAATTATTAAGTAATGTTACCATTTAAACCTTTCCTGATGTAACATTTAATTATTTTTCTTAAAGTTACACATCTTAATCTGATGCTAAGTCCATAAATATACGGTACTGTAAACTTCACTGTCACAACCAATTAGTTGGTTTATTGGATAGTTTAATAACATGCACAATATAGCTAATCATTAGGAAGAAAAAAATTACTAATATATGTCGCTTTTATTTTTTATAATGTTTTCTTTAATTGTTCCCAGTTTTAATACAATGAGGCTTTCTATTATGAAACTCTATGATCACACAGTTTTAAATCTTTTATTTTATATGGCAGACTGTGTGTGAGGCTTATAGTTTCAAACAATGACTGCATCGTATCTGTAAAGTTTTTGCATTAGGTGCTCTAAATTGTATTCCATCGTCTGCAGATAAAGTTGGAATCTCTAATCATTGAAATACTTGGGGTTTACCTATAAGTTTATTATTATTTGTTTTATCATTAAGTTTTCTCAAGTTAATAAGATAAGATACGTTGATAAGATTTGCAATTTACTTTTTTACTTTATTCGGGATTGTTAAGAGTGAGGTTGTGCACACAAACTGGTTAAAACCCATAGTAAATTTACATATTACTGACCGTTCCAAGGGGGTACCTAACAATATCATAACATATTGTTTTTATGTTCTATGCCTTTGGCGTTTGGCGTTTTCCCAGTGCCATTAAACCGGGTTTATGTTTAAACTTTTTCCTTCTGAGCTTGTTTCTGTAGTTTTTTGCATAAATATTTCTAGAATCACAAGATTTTTACAATGCGTATTATTTCCAAATTAAATGCTTATTGATTTTGCCTTTCTAATGGACATATGCTAAGAATGTAATAGTCAGTTCATGTCATCCTAAACATTTGCAGTTAAAAAGCAAAACATTTGCAGTTAAAATGCAAGGTTAAATTTACATTTGTTTGTGATTTTCTTTTTAATGAAAATCAATAGTTTAATTTGAAGGTAATCATTACTCGAACTCAATACAATTATTCTGGCAAAATGCATTTAAAAAAAGTTCATAAACAATTACACTAAGTAAAGATAAGTTCCGTGTGAATCACAAAAGAATGATTTTAATTTACACTTGGTAACGTATCTGTCCTAAAGCTTGTCTTAAAGCGAAGGGTCAGTATAAAACCGCGGTTTTGAAAAGGATTTACTTATACATTTGCTTCGAAAATGCACATTTCCCTTAACACTCGCATACAACAGAAAGTATACATCTTTATTTAATGTATATATGTGTTAAGCGGGATTTATTATCCATATTAATAATGTGTATTTTTTCTATCATAACGGCCAATTTCAGACATCACAATGTGTACACTTAGATTGAGTGTAAGTGCAAGTGCTATACAATGTCAAAACACGTTGTATTTTCTGAATTTTTACATATAAAGGCCCATTATACTCCATTTATACCAGCATTTTTTCATTCAAATCTTGTCATGTTTAAAAATAATACAGTCTAAACTATACAAGACCATTTGCAAAAACAACATTAGGAAACTCAATACTAGATACTTTCTTTTGTCACTGGGTGTCACTTAATGTCAATACTGGACATTGGTTTCAGATTAGAATTACGCACAGTTAAACTAAACTTATTTATTCTTCCATATAGTGTCAATATATCAAGGGAGATATATATTGTACAATAATGTGTTGTTTTCTGTTACAAGGGCCTGTTTAAGACTATTTTGACACTCTTTATGTCCATTTTGATTGAATGTAAGTGCTATTTTGAACAAAAACCAGTATCTAAACACGAATGCATTCGAAACAAACAATGGACACATTTTTTTTATAACATGTTGCTTTGTTTATATACAATACATTTCTGTTATTTTCATTTTAAGTGTTTTGAAAAGACAGGATAGTCTTTTGATTTTTTTTTTATCTTTTAATGAGCGGTAAATTATTGAATAAAACGCCTTTAGTTTTAACGCCTGGCACAAACATAAAACCCAGATGTTGAGAGAAATACTAGAAAACAAAACAAATATTGTTTAGATAAATCAAGCGAAGTAGTAAAACACGAATGTTTTAAGTTTGCACACCCAACACCTTCGGCAAGTAGTGCAAATAAGCATCGAAATAATGCAGAAAGAGTTTGCTCTGATGCACATTGACAGGGATAACCAATACATATCAATACGTTTGAGACCACCGATAACGAGTAAATGCGGTAAACGTAAGCAAAATTGATTTTGAATTTTGAAAATGGAAATAATGTGGTGGTAATAATTTAGTAATCAACGGCAATTACATCATTGATAATCTATATGAATTTCTTCGATAGCAACTGTTCACCAGGATTACAATAGTTGTAAATACAATGCAGGATTAATTCATTCTTGATTGAAAAAAATGATACCAAATTATTACAAACGAAACAATCCCTTTATCAAAATGAAACATTCCAGACCTTTTTCCAAATTCAACATTTAATACAAAAATAGTACGTGATAAGTGTCACAGGTCTAAACCGTTTCTGTAATTCACCGCTCAGGAAAAGAATAACTAAGCTTGAAATAATTCCTTTAGGACTCTTTCGTTATAACCTTAATCGCAGGCATATGTAAGTTGTTAAGGTAACTAAATGCATATTAATTATATTTGTTTTCCTTTCAGATGCTGAGAAATATCATCTAAATATTTTCTTGCCGGCTTAGAGTGTTGAAAGTTAATAAAATCTGGTGAACATGATACGTTTTTAATGACATGACTCGCATTTTGCCGAGTAATTAATTATTTGTTGGGTTCAGACTATTGCCAATAGGTTTCGACGCATTACCAAGGACACAATTTTAAATCTGAAGTACATGTAATGGAGATCAACATAGTGAATCAAAAGGGCATTTCTGGTTCTCTACTTCGTTGGTTTTCAAATTACTTATATGATCGCTCCCAACGAGTTGTAATTAATGGCTAAGAATCAACTCTATTGAAAGTCGATGCAGGTGTTCCACAAGGATCCATCCTCGGTCCACTGCTATTTATTGTTTTTATTAACGACATTGTTAAACAGATTCAGTCAGCAATACGTCTCTTCGCGGACGATACAAGTTTATATGTCATAGTCGACGATCCTGTAACCGCCTCGGCATCTCTAAATATGGACATTCTCAAAATATCCCAATGGGCAGAAAAATGGTTAGTTTCTTTCAATCCACAAAAAAACAGAGTCACTTATTATGTCACGAAAACAAAACAAACCAATTCATCCTCCAGTTTTCATGGATAACACACAAATACAAGAGGTCACCTCACACAAACACCTTGGTCTCACCTTTTCAGCCGACGGCATCTGGCACGAACACATTCGCATTATTACAGAAAAAGCATGAAAAGAGTTCATGCCTTAAGATCACTGAAATCTAACTCGACAGAAAGTCACTTGAAATAGTGTATAAGTCATACATCAGACCCACCTTGGAATACTGTGATGTTGTCTGGGGAAATCTTACCCAACGAGATGAACATCTACTAGAACAAGTTCAACTCAAAGCACTCAAAATAATTACGGGAACTACAAAACTGGTCTCCCCCGAAAAACTCTATGAAGAATCAGGGTTTGAATCTAAGTTACGACGAGAACAGCATAGACTTACATTGTTTTACAAGATGGTAACATCATTGACACCTACATATCATTCATCTCTTGTCCCAGAAAAAGTACGTCATGTAACTTCCTATAACCTTCGGAACTCTTCTTCCACAAGGAACTACTTTTGCAATACACACATATTTGCATCCTCTTTTATCCCTTCGACAATTGCTCGTTGGAACGAGCTTCCTGTACACGTCAGGGAGGCCGATACATTTCCCATTTTCAAACGTAAACTTTCTTCTCTTTATAACAGACCAGATCCTCCGTCATTTTATTACGAAGGCACAATTAATCATTCACGCATTAGGAATCACTATAGCAACCTTCGAAAGCATCTGTTTTCAAAGAATATTGTTCCAGATCCAACTTGTGGCCAAATCGAATCAACAGAACATTATTTCTTTCATTGTCAATTCTACCACCAGCAGAGACAAGTCCTTTTCAAAGTTTCCAGCCCACTGAACATAGTACTATCCAGACTCTTCTATTTGGAAACTCTCAATTAAACGAAAATTCAAATAGAACCATATTCAAACATGTTCATAAATTTATCTCCGACACGAAAATATTTTCTTAGATACAAAAGGCCTACTCGGGAGTTTCCCCTAAATTCGGACATGACCAGTCTAAACTTGATTCTTTCTTCATCTTCGTCCTCTTATTCCAATCAACTTATCTAATTCGTTTCTAATACCTTTGTGCCAATTTAAAAAAGGAGAATGTTACTGAAAATATATTTTTCCTGCCTCATATGCTTGCATTCATTAGTACATCAAACATATCGTTTTCTTTTACAACATACGAAATATTACAACCTTTGAACAACTTTGCATTGTATTTAATTTTGGTAAAGTGTTGTCTACACGTTTGCTTCTACAAACTGACAGATAAGGAGAGAGGTATGAATATTAGCTCTAAGCTATCTCCTCAATCCTTAATTATTATGTATGTAATGTACGTATTTGCTAAATATACTTATATAGAATAAATACTGTTTAAACCAACATTGTGAAAAGAGTTGAAATAAACGTATTACCAAATAAGACACATTTTTTCATGAAGGTACCCCAACTACCGTGGTAAACATATCAATAGGTTATCCGGTCATCGTCTACATCATGGTATTCAAATTGAGTTGCATTGTTATCGGCTTAGATGAATATAAAACAATAAAGTAAAACAACTCAATTAGCAATATTGCTGCTGCCGGCCAATTTCAAATCAACAACCAATTTAAACAAAACTTATTAAAATGAAGTTGTTATTTAACCGAACGATGCCAATTGCAACGGTTTTGCATATGATTTCTTTGTATTCTATGTGATATGCTTTGGAAAAAGACGAAAGTTTTAGTTTAAATTAAACTTATTTGTTTTACAATGATTGTAAAACAAAATATAACAACAAATATGGATATAATGCAAGGCAACATTAATCTAAAAGACTATTCGTTTTTTCGAGTATTTCCTGAACTGTTAAACTTATTTTTCATTTCGTATTTCGGCAGTAATTGTACTCGTTTTTCATTTTCCAGATCTTGATGGCACTAAATGACTTAAAATAATTTCATACAAAAAATCAGCATTTATTTGCTGTGAAGCCATCGTTTTTATTTTTTTACTAAACGTCTTAAATGAAGACTTTCCTGTTAATTAGAGACATTCCATTCAATAATTCACAACTAATGGCACTTTACCCTCTTTAACAATTCGTTAATGCTCTTTAATAAACTAAATAACACAATTACAAGCAATGCATGAGTTTATTAAAACCCTCGAAAGATACTTCGTAAACTGATTAGGCCTTCGAATTAATGTATAAGAAATATATGATACTTAAAATCCACACAACATACTTTGGAGAATGATTAAGCCTTTGAATTGATGTATAAGAAAGATATGATAGCTATTTGTCAAACGTAAGTTCACTTCATTTCCGCTGTTTGCTCATAATTGCAAAACCGCCTAAAATGCATTCAACAGATGGATAAAAGTAGTAGGGGCATTATTTCTAATCAACAAATCAACAGTGAAATTTAGTAAATGCATGATGAAGTGGAAACCTGCAGGTACTTACGGAGTAGCATTTTCTAAGACTTTCTTTGATTAATATATCTTTTTTTTCCAAGGCAACGTATTACTCATTGTATGAGACAAAGCAGCAATCTTATGCGTATCACTCCAGAAAAGTGGAAACCCTAATGAATTTAAAGGCCATTTTTCAATGTATCAGTAATTTATTTCTATACGGAAAAATCCATTGGTCGCCATTTTACAGACATTTTGCAAATATTTTCATATTAATGTATTGTCTTCATTTACTTATGAATACATAACTTATTCGGAAAGACTAAAAGATTAATTTAAATAAATGCATGTATTATATTATAATAGTGATTTCAAGACTTTAAGTACTTAAATTTATTCGATAAAGAATACCGTTTCAAGGCGTACATTTATATTACAAAGCAGACTTTATCGACAAGAACAGTAGCCAACCAAGAGACACACACACGGTCACAGTAACTTGAAGATACACGCAGACATGTAAATATCGTTATAAATAAATGTAAGGTAAATCACGTTGGTCAGCGAAACAAGAAATAACTGAGAGCTACTTTATTGGAGTTTTGCATACATAATCCAGGGGATACTAAATAGAAGTTTTGTATTTAGAATCCAGTGGATACTATATGGATGTTTTGAATTCACAATCCAAGAGGTACTATATAGGAGTTTTGCATTCACAATCCAAGAGGTACTATATAGGAGTTTTGCATTCACAATCCAAGAGGTACTATATAGGAGTTTTGCATTCAAAATCCAAGGGGTACTATATAGGAGTTTTGCATTCAGAATCCAAAGGGTACTATATAGGAATTTTGTATTCAGAATCCAGGTGATACTATATAGAAGTCATGTATTCAGAATCCAGGGGGAACTGTATAGAAGTTTTGTATTCAGAATCCAGGGGATACTATATAGAAGTTTTGCATTCACAATCTAAGGGGTAATATAAAGGAATTTTGCCTTCAGAATCCAAAGGGTACTATATAGGAATTTTGCCTTCAGAATCCAGGGGATACTATATAGAAGTTTTGTATTTAGAATCCAGTGGATACTATATGGATGTTTTGAATTCACAATCCAAGAGGTACTATATAGGAGTTTTGCATTCACAATCCAAGAGGTACTATATAGGAGTTTTGCATTCACAATCCAAGAGGTACTATATAGGAGTTTTGCATTCAAAATCCAAGGGGTACTATATAGGAGTTTTGCATTCAGAATCCAAAGGGTACTATATAGGAATTTTGTATTCAGAATCCAGGTGATACTATATAGAAGTCATGTATTCAGAATCCAGGGGGAACTGTATAGAAGTTTTGTATTCAGAATCCAGGGGATACTATATAGAAGTTTTGCATTCACAATCTAAGGGGTAATATAAAGGAATTTTGCCTTCAGAATCCAAAGGGTACTATATAGGAATTTTGCCTTCAGAATCCAGGGGATACTATATAGAAGTTTTGTATTTAGAATCCAGTGGATACTATATGGATGTTTTGAATTCACAATCCAAGAGGTACTATATAGGAGTTTTGCATTCACAATCCAAGAGGTACTATATAGGAGTTTTGCATTCACAATCCAAGAGGTACTATATAGGAGATTTGCATTCAAAATCCAAGGGGTACTATATAGGAGTTTTGCATTCAGAATCCAAAGGGTACTATATAGGAATTTTGTATTCAGAATCCAGGTGATACTATATAGAAGTCATGTATTCAGAATCCAGGGGGAACTATATAGAAGTTTTGTATTCAGAATCCAGGGGATACTATATAGAAGTTTTGCATTCACAATCTAAGGGGTAATATAAAGGAATTTTGCCTTCAGAATCCAAAGGGTACTATATAGGAATTTTGCCTTCAGAATCCAGGGGATACTATATAGAAGTTTTGTATTCAGAATCCAGGGAGTACTTTAAAGGAGTTTTGCATTCAGAATCCAGGGGATACTATAAAGAAGTTTTGTATTCACAATCTAAGGGATACTATATAGAAGTTTTGCATTCAGAATCCGGGGTATACTTTAAAGGAGTTTTGTATTCGGAATCCACGGGTAATTTATAGGATGTTTGCAAACAGAATCCAGGGAATACTATATAGAAGTCTTTATTCAGAATCCAGGGGATACTATATAGAAGGTTTGCATTCAGAAACCGGGGGATACTATATAGAGGTTTTGCATTCAGAATCCACGGATAATTTATAGGGATTTCTATTCACAATCCAGGGGATACTTTACAGAATGTTTGTATTCAAAATTCAGGGAATACTATATAGATGTTTTTCATTCATAATCCACGGGTTACTTTATAGAAGGTTTGCAATCAGAATCCAGGGAATACTATATAGAAGTTTTGCATTCAGAATCCGGCTGAAACTATTTAGGAGTTTTGTATTCAGAATCCACGGGTTATTTTATATGAGGTTTGCAATCAGAATCCAGAGAATACTTTAATATAGAAGCTTTGTATTCAGAATCCGGGGAATACTATATAGAAGCTTTGTATTCAGAATCCGGGGAATACTATATAGAAGCTTTGTATTCAGAATCCGGGGAATACTATATATGAGCGTTGCATTCAGAATCCGGGGAATACTATATAGAAGCTTTGTATTCAGAATCCGGGGAATACTATATAGAAGCTTTGTATTCAGAATCCGGGGAATACTATATAGAAGCTTTGTATTCAGAATCCGGGGAATACTATATGGAAGCTTTGTATTCAGAATCCGGGGAATACTATATAGAAGCTTTGTATTCAGAATCCGGGGAATACTATATAGAAGCTTTGTATTCAGAATCCGGGGAATACTATATAGAAGCTTTGTATTCAGAATCCGGGAAATACTATATAGAAGCTTTGTATTCAGAATCCGGGGAATACTATATAGAAGCTTTGTATTCAGAATCCGGGGAATACTATATAGAAGCTTTGTATTCAGAATCCGGGGAATACTATATAGAAGCTTTGTATTCAGAATCCGGGGAATACTATATAGAAGCTTTGTATTCAGAATCCGGGGAATACTATATAGAAGCTTTGTATTCAGAATCCTGGGAATACTATATAGAAGCTTTGTATTCAGAATCCGGAGAATACTATATAGAAGCTTTGTATTCAGAATCCGGGGAATACTATATAGAAGCTTTGTATTTAGAATCCGGAGAATACTATATAGAAGCTTTGTATTCAGAATCCGGGGAATACTATATAGAAGTATTGCATTTAGAATCCACGGATAATTTATAGGGATTTCTATTCTCATTCCAGGGAATACTTTACAGGATGTTTGCATACAAAAGTCAGGGAAATATAGAATTATTGCATTCAGAATCCACGAATTACTTTATAGGAGGTTTGCATTCAGAATCCAGGGGATACTTTATAGGACTTATGAATTATTGGGATACCATATAGGAGTTTCGCCTTTAGAATCCACTTAATACTATATACAAGGAGTTTTGCATTCAGAGTGGTAAGATTACTCGTAAATGAAAAGAAATTGCTATGGAGACAAAAAAAGAAATATATAATTTTTGATTGAATGAGCGAAACAAATAATGAAAAAGTGCACAAGTCAACTAGATTTTGTTCAGGTACTGTAATTTAAAAGAGATAACGTAGTTCTGTGTTAATCCAATAAAAAGATTATGGTTTATGGAAAACACAGGCACGTGTTTAAATGTTGTTCCAATGCTTTACATAGCGCTTAAAGTGCGGAATTCCAGCTAATGAATACTTGAATGGCTAGGGAGCAACAAAACGTTGTGCACCAGTCACCATACATTATGTATATAAACACATTTATTACTGTCTAAAACTATTACGCTATACAAGCAAATGCTCAAATGCTAATAGTTTGAACTAGTTTGGAGAAGACAACTGTTTTAAACTGTTTTTTTTATTTGACCAAAAATAGCAATAATATCATTTGATTGGTCAATATTTAGTCAATTGTAACAATTTAGCTATCCATTCGTTTAAACATTAATTTTTTATCGAAGTTGTTTTTACTTGGCTGCATAACACTATTGGTATAATGAATTTTGCTGACTAACAATGTTAGAATAAATGTTATATATATGATATTCATGGTATTCACTAACAAGTTCAATTTATTTCTGTACATTTCACTCAACGACGTGAACCATCAAACTTAGGTTTTCATCATTGCTAAAATAATTGGATTTCCTTACAGTTGCTCGCCTTACTAGAACTTCTCAATTCCGGTTCAAATGTTTAGACCATAATACAACATAAACATTGTTATCGAAATATTAATGAGAATTTGTGCAAGATTTATTGCGGTTAAAACAATATTTGGCTTTCCTCAGTTACGATGGAGAACCGAGTCGTAGTATTCACAAAGGTCAAATAAATCAGATGTAGTCAATTTCAAAAAACAATACGCATCATTTTTAAATACAAAACATGACGTGCGTGAATTACACCCTTCAATTTGTACATTTTTTGTTGCTGTAAAAGGCGTCTTTAGGTCCTGAATGTCAACGAAGGTGTCTCGACATTGACAAATTGAAGGAGTATAATTAACGAAACGACAGCCAAGAAACATTTAAATGATGCTCATTCCGTGCACTGCATCTCTGTTAAGCTAATTAAAGCATAGCTTTGAAAATACCCAATTGTCTTCTCGGATTTGAATGCATTTGCTTCATTATATTCGTGATTAAATCGGCTCGATTCGTGTTCGTGTTAATTACATAAAATTAATTGATATATAAATGTATTGATTCAAAATGAAAGAAAAATATGTCTTATGTTAAATGCCAATCATTGAGCGAAACAAATCGGCCTCTTACCAAATCAACCAACTACCAAATCGGTCCTTCAGACCTTTCAGCCCTACCATTTTAGCCCCTTAAAAGGATTGACTCGAGGCTATCGGTCGCTGTAGATTGCTCCCACATTCTTGAGGAAATCCTCACACGTGGTCTCATGAGTGTCGTATGAGTCCCACTCAAGCATCATCCTTACGTCCATTTCGACGTACCGCTCATGACACTGACGGCCAAGAGATTCCTCCGACACAAGCTGACATGTAAGTTACATTTGGTTGTTGTTTGACCTGTATTTGTTTTTTTTATTCAAAACATTTTCAATTATCTGCAGGAAAACAATGCTATATGATCTGAACACTTTAATGTTACACCTAGATCGATAATCACTAAATTGTGCATGTAATATAAGTCCACTAAGCTGGCCACTGTAACACTCAACCGATATTTTCTGTATAAATATATCATAAATATTTTGCATGAAATTGCTTACAGTCTAGCGTTTAAATCGAATATAGAATTTAGGAATAAGTCTTAAATGTTTTATGTTATTGAAAGGAAATGCTAAAAAGAAAACACCAATGCACTAGTATTATATTGGCCATTGCTGGAACTTTTTCAGTACAATTAATGTTAGAACAATTGTAACCGGGGTGTCAAAACGATTCGAAAAGTTGTATTAATGGTGTCAAGTAGAAAATAATCTAGACAAAAAAAACATAAATCAAAAAATAGAAAACTAGTTCAGACTACATGTAGCAAGGTGCATATTTCAGTATTTTATCAGTTTGTGTGTTTGGTATGGTTCTATATCGAATATTGTTTTGTGTTGTTTGTGTATCGTCGTGTTTAGTGTTGTGCTATGTAGTTATTGTCCTCTTTGCGTTACGTCCGTCAATGTTCGTCAATGTCCGTTTTTGTCCGAGTGCGTCAGAGCGTGATTACTGGTTATGCGAGTTTGTCTAAATTTATAAGAGTTATTGATTGGTCCATAATGCCTTTTCCCCTTTTTCCCGCTTCATTGCACACGCCCTTTTTTACATATACACATATATCATTCCGTTCTGAATCATCATCGACGCAAGTCAAGATTGCAATTGTAACAGTTGTTACTATATTCGCTCTTATCTTTGAGGTGAAATATTTAACTTATTTAATATTCGCTCTTGTCTTTGAGCTGAAATATTCTTTCATATATAATTATTATTTAGACGTGCCTGGTTTCATTCGGCTACGTAAATAAATATATTCGAACTCCGAAGTTGAGTGGTTTCGTCTTTGCAAACCCACACTACAAATTGTTCCCCGATCGAGGTTGGCGTAGTCCAGAGCTAGGCCGTCGTGTCTCCAGACCAGACGTTGAGGGGATTTTGTCTGCGTTTTGACGCCCAGAAGAGGTCGAAGATCCCAGCAGATCCGCCGGCACCTCCGTAGTGGTATACCTCCCCGTCCCTTTCCCCACCCATCCTTCCTGATTGTGCAATATACCCCCCAGTCTTTTCCCCCACCCATCCTCCCTGATCGTGTAGTATATTTCGCGAGAGACTCTAATCCTGTTTTATTTACATTTTATCTGTCAAATTTAACAGTTATCAGCTGATCGCGTGTCACGTGACAGAAGAGGAGCACCGCGTATGGATTTCTGTGTGTTTTGTCTGTGATATATGTGTTATTTGTAATTGTGGATTGTATTTTTATGTGTGTGTGATTTCTTTCGTTGAACCGTGAGTACCCTTATTTTATACATAACTTTGTAAGTTTTTGATATTTTGGCTGTAACTATTTTTTCTTTTGAGTAAACTGGTTAGTTGACATTTATAAAGTGAAAATAGAGTGACCTAGATTTTTGAATTACATTTAGGATTTATTGCATTATTTACGGTAAGAGAACATATATTTTTTGGTTTATTTCATTTCATTTGGTATTGATTTTGTCCGTTTTGCTTGAAATTGTAACTGTCATTTTGTACTTTGTCAGTCAATTTCATTTCTGACATATTTTTGCGACCCGCTATTTGTTTTGACAGTTAATTTTGACAGCTAAATTCATAGGTTAAATTAATTGTACACACGGCTGCTGTTGAATTGCTTATCTATTGACTGTGCTTTAAATGTTTTGTTTTGTGTAAACTTGCTTGCTTTACTTGTGTCCTAGTTTAGTATTTCTGTGCTTTATTTGCTTCATTATTTTCATTTTGCTGGGTTATTGTGATCTTGCCTTGCTTTTGCATATATTTTGGTTGCATGCATTGCTTTGCTTATTTTTACACGCTTTCAATTAATGTATACATGCTTTAGACTTAGTTTAGCACGTTAGTTTAAATCATATCTATCATTAGAAAACTTAAGTGTATTTATTATTGTGTTTTCCATCCTTCACACATATTACACATTTAAATTTAAACTACACATATACACATTACCCCTGTTTTAACCCATCCCAAATTTCCTCGTTTGTGTTTATAAAACGTTTGAGAGACCAACTGCATTTCTATTCTACTTGCTATTAATTAAAGTGGAATTTCTTATTCGTTAATGCATTCCCTTAACAGGTACGAAGACGGGTTCACCTGGTGGTTAAGTGGAAAGAAAACCCTCTGTCCAAAGCAATGTATAGAAACGACATGCTTATCAGACAGCAATAGATGGCACTCACGTAAGTTTGGTCGGCTCCTATTTCAAGCAACTAATAATATTACAATTTAATTCTTATATTTTTTCAATCGTATTTGCAGATGACGTCTCACCAGTTTCAACATTTTGTCCTTACGATCTTGAGTGTATAGTTTATATATATATATATATATATATCCTACTGCCAACTCGGAACATAGAAACGAATGTCCAAAAAGCCGTCGTCATAGTGTTCGCATTACAATGCATCGCTCCTAAAATCCGTATCATCTATTGGGAACATAGCATTGAACAAACCACGTCCACACTCAATCTAGGTATCTTGCAAGATCAAATTTAAAAGTGGACACAAGCATCTCACAACTTATTCAAAAAGCTAAAAATGTCTCTTTCACAATGGTTTGACAACCTGTCAGATGGTTCGTGGCTCGTTCAGACAACCTTATGATTTAGTGAATCATTCGTAATTCAGAAGACAAACACCGTATAACTACAAGCTCGCATTTATAATGAACCTGTACATTTTGTTAAATACAAAGCAGTTTTATCAACGGCAATTCATATGAAATCGCCTTTTCCTATCAAATCGCCTTTGTATTTATTAATATTAGATTTATTAACAGCTACTCTTGCTTATATTTTGCATAACAAATACCATTTATAGGAAACTACAATGGTAAATTAATACGCCAAGCATACATATACAACCAAGATGACAGCGCAATCAGGACTGATAATTGTATGGCAAAATTGGGTTTATTTGGGTGACATCAAGCTCAGTGCTAATATACGAAAGTCAGTTATTAGTGCAGCCCGCCTTTTCTGCAAGTAAAGCCAGAAAATGTTGAAATAAAGAAGTAACTCTGATGCATTTTGAAAGAGATGCGCACTCACCGCCAATAAATACATTAAAAGGGTGGGGGGGGGGGGTGGGTAGAGAATGTGAAAAGCACTAATATTGCGCTTGTGAATTATCCACCAAAAATGAGAATGCTGTCATCGTTAAAAATAAAAGCAACATTATGAACAGATGTTTTAACATAGTATAGCTAAAGGCAATACTACCTGTGTTTATAATTATACCTGCAATAACAAGTGTTCATCAGGATCAAAACAGATAAAAACAGATTGCAGTAATTATTACTTCTGAGTTTTGAATACTATTTTTCATAAACAATTGTTCCGGGCTCAAAAAGTGCATGATTTGTGTCACATGTCCAATTAGTTTCAAGCTTCCACCGTTCTGAAACAATTAACCTAGAAAAAGATCATTGGCGTCCGCACCATTTTGTACTTGTTTAATTGTTTCAGAACGAGTTTTGATTACACAAAATGTTACATAATAATATCCCCCAAAATATCAGCCTTTTTTGAAGGAAAGCAATTTACATTAAATTTAATGTCTTTTAATGGGGTCATTCTTGTTAACCAAAGGCGTTTCTAGTCAATAATCGACAATTATTTGCACATTACCCTCTTAAGCACTGCGTTTATGCGTATTCAGTCATTACAACATGCTTTGTAGAATGGATACGCCTTCGAATTATGGAATATTAGTCATACCTAAATGTCAAATATAAAGTCAGTTCGTTTTCGCAGTTTACTCATAAGTGCCCATGCACTTGCACTGAAAACGCCTTCAAAACAGGAAAAGTATGCATGACTGTATATACAACTGGTTAACTGTGAAATGTAGCTGCCATCTTCTTTAGTTTATCGTTCAGTGTTTTCAGAACATACGTAATTAAGTACCAGTAAACATAATGCTGATTGTTTGTTTTAAGTTCACATTGGAAATAATATTCCCTCTGTTCTATAAATAAATATGGTGTCTGTGTGTAATAAAAATCAAAAGCTCAAAAAGTTTTTTTTTTTTTTTTTTTTATGTCAATGGAAATCGAATTGAATGAAAATACAAATGCATTATAACAATAAATAGACCAATTGATGTTTGCTTTTTTGGGGGGTCGTTGAAGCATGTGAAACCTTTCACATAAACATAATTAAAACTTTATTTATATTTTAACGATTGTGAAGTAAGTTTTATCTTAACTTATACTAAGTCACTATCGTTGGAACGATGTTGTGGGAGAGTGTGGTCTTGTGTTGTGGGGGAAATCGGAGTACCCGGAGAAAATCCATTCGTCCGGCTTGGTGATCATCAACCAAATTTGCATGCGCCTAGGCCGGGAACCGAAGCAGCGTCGCCTTGGTGAGGAGCGAGTGCGCTTACCACTACGCTAACCGGACAACCTTGACATTGATTGCTGCATATAACCTCTTCCGCCAACGAAAGGTCACCATAGAACTGAGGTTTCTTTTTCCGAAAGGAAAATGATTGACAAAAAAATCTAACATTTCATTATTCATTTTTAATTCATTGCATGAAATAAGACCATGTTTCCTTATTTATATAACACAAGACAATATAAAACTCATTCGTTCGTATTATCTTTATAGTTAAGTCGGCATTTATTTTCTTCTATCAAAAGTTTTTTTGTCCGAATAACATCCCGGTATAAGTATCATTATGTTTAGTGATATAAGAACGAAAGAAATATGTTCCATTTTCAACACAAATCATTACTCAAAAAGGAATATATACGATACAAACAATGATCAATGTTTTGAAACCGGAAACTCTGAATTTAATGACGAATCGATTTCCTGTTTTCCAACACTATACGTAAAAACTTTCGAACAGTAAGCTCGGTTTAAACGTCTCTTATTTATTATTGTAATATTGTTATGAAGTAAGAAACCTCTTAAAATATCTTTCAATTACCTTTATATGATCTGAAAACAATATAATTACACATTTATCGATTTTCGATATATAATCCGTGTAATATCAGGACACGATGATTTCCTAAAATGTTGGTCAACTTTACCACTCAACCGATCTCAATATAAAATATAATATTAATAGCACAAATGATGAATCTTTTTAAAGGAGTAATTGTTTCAATGTTAGGTCATTGGAGAGTTTGATAGCAGTGATCCCTGTAACTTTTTTACATTTTTTTTTTCATTTCTATTAATTATGCTTTTTCATTTATGTGGAAACATATTACATGGACACATCGTTTTTCTCTAGAAACCTAATATATAAATATCCGAAATCACGACAATTATATAAAAAGAATCTAACGCCTTACAAAATAACAGATTTTAAATCTGCACTCCAAAGATTGATTGTTTTGACAACTTCGTTATCTTTTGTCTTGGAATGAGCCACTTTTGGCGTAAATGTTTGGAAACCAGTGATATAAGACAAAAAAGCAGTTTTTATATTTACGTTTGAAAATTTATGTTTTATGGCTAAAAGCGTTACTAACTCTTTAAGAAAAATGAACTTTTCGGCAGTTTCCGAAACAATGGACATCTGCTATAGTGTGAGTTATCTTAAATGACTAAATTAAATCATTGATGCCAAAATGAGATGATTCTTTAACAAAAAATAAATAAAAAAGCAAAAAACTGTCAATTTTTTGTTGTGTAGATTTAAACAGCCAGCATTTGGTTTTGTCTCAAGCTTCGCAAAAAGGAGAATTTGTGTCAGATTAGACAATAAAATATGTCACGGACAAAACATATTCTGGCTTAATTGAAAAGCGTCGGTTAATAAACGTGAAAACGACAGAAGGTGAATAGTTCAACACTCTTATTCTGATGTGTTTATCCTTGATCCATGTGCCTTAAAACGAGATCTTGGTTCTTGTCCTAAGTTCAATGGAGGAAGAATCCAATCGTTTTATAATAATAACTTTTATTATTAAATGGATGTTTCGTCTAGAATTTTCGACTGTACTGTCGGTGTATTAAACATGAATTGAAATGCACATATTTTACACAGAAAAGCATTTGAAATAAATGCACTAGTCTTAGATGAACCATTGCAATTAATCTTGCAAAAGAAAACTTCAAAGCAATTAAACACTCTAAACCAAGTAACCAACTCTTTGCAAACGCCATGTTTAAATTATAACAAAGCTATTTAAACGAGAAACCCGTTGGTCTCGAAGGATTCGCATTCGCCAATTTGTACGGTAATCTAAGCAAAGGGCAAAAACTGAAACGTAACATGCGCTTTAAACTGCATCAGTCGATGAACATGCAATTTCATGTGTTAACCAAAATTTTAAATGCTTTGAATGAAAAATAGCTATTTTTCTAAAAGTGATTACACGATTAATCACATTTATGATAATTTGTTTAAGTCAAACCAGAAAAACAATCGTGACACATAATACGACTTATTCTTCAAGTAGAACGTTGTTTTATAAATCTGAAATTATTTTCAATCGCCGCCTCATCAATGCCTCTTACATAGTCATTGTTTAAATAAATAGCAATACTTACCGTAAAGGAACTTTTCTGGAAGGAACTAAACAACGAAAGTAGATACTTACTATTGAAAAGAAATATATGCCCTGTCTCATTGTAGATTTTACTTGTTACTGCCAGATCACATATAACAACAAATATGCTTGTCATGTTGTGTGCTTGTTTCTTCCGGTTATATATCGTGGTCTCAAGTAAAAACAAAATATTGTAGTTTATAAGAACTATCTGCTTTCAATTATCACTAATAATGGTCGTTTATACATCGTGCATGTGCTTTGTTTTAAAATTTGATTGTGTGAAAAAAATATGTACAATCACATAATGTTTCATATTTATTATAATAAATAAATGCATACTACAGTAGCCAAACTTCCAAATAGTTATTGTTTAGAGGCACACGTCACAAAGTCTATAATGTACATATTGATCGAACGTCATGTTGTCGATCGCTTTTGGGATCAACAGTATTTATTGTCTAATTGCTATTTTAATACGCAAACGTTGAATGTTTATCTCTCACCATTTCCGATGGAAAGCCGATCTAATGGTAAATGTGTAAAACTCTGCAAATGACAATTTGAGGCTATAGTTATATAACAGAATGATAGATACACCAGACATATACAAGTATGTATGATTTACCTGCAGTTGTATGCACTCACAATATTTGGTCTTGGGCGATAACTGAAATTTACACTACAGAATTTGAGATACATCAATATCTTTGGACAAATCGGTTAATGAAATGACAACCACAATTTATTGGAATAATGGAAGTTAACATTGTAAACTATATTTGTTTTTATGTGGTATTTTCAGTCGAGGTAAATAATTCTGAGGACTTCATAAGTATGTTAAATCTCTAGCGACAGCGTTCATCCTTTCAACGTACATGAAACGCATAAAAAGTTATTTAAATAATCTCGATTTTAAGACAAATGTTTATTTAAGTAATGTTCCAAAGTAACATTTCAAAAACAACAAACCATTTGTTTTTTTATTGTGTTATTTTTTTACATCGCAGTTTTTTGATATTGTGTAAATCTTGTAAAAGAAAAAAAAATAATATTGAAGTGTTTCTTTCAAATTCATTACATAAAATTTCTATAGAAACAAGGTCGATTTTTATCGATTCTTCTACATATTCCATTAGTGAAGGTTTCTATTTGGTGTCAAAACTTGTTTTCAGTGTCTTTAGGCTGTACCTTGTGCCTATAAACAGTTTATATATTTAAAAGCACTACTTAGCTTGTCCCTGTTCTCATTGTGTTTTGTACATTTGAACATTTATATTGTTGATGAAAAATTAAAGATTTGTTTTGCAGTGATACTTATAAATGAAGTCAGTATGTTTTACTAGGACTCCTTTGATCACTTATGCTGGATATTTTCGGGCTATACGGTGTTCATTATAACACACAATGACCTTATCGCACTCTCAAATGAAATAATGACCATCTGATCTTGTATTGTTCCTCTTTCAACTATTCAGATCAAATGGCAACTTACAACTAAAATATATTGCATATTTTCAGATATGAATACGTGTGCAGCACGGCCACAGAAACTGCAGTTTTAGGTTGTACAAATACAGTAATGCATACCAATAGCATACACGTCAAACATGCGGTTAAATAACACTTAGAAAACATAACATGTGCTTGGCAAACTTTTATTAGTTTTAGCGACGTAAATTAAGCTCACTAATTATAAACGAGGCTCGTGATATCGTTGCACCCCCACTTCTTGGCAAGCAGTGTTAAGAATGTCAGACTAAAGACAAAGGCTTTACCTCTTTAAGGAGTGTGCAATTTCTCTCGCTACTTGAGTACCCAATTCACATTCGTTGTCCACCCGAACCTTGCGTAAACAAATAATAATGAGTACCAGATAAGGTATCAGTCGGCTAAACCATATTGTCAGTAAAGCCCAATAACATATGTTTGAAACTGCTTTCGATAAATGTTTTACCGAAGACGAAAACTGTGCATCACATTAAGATTGTGCGTGCACATTCTCCATCCAAGAGAATGAATGCACACAGATTGCTTCCTCGTAACGAGAACCAGTTGCGTGTTGTTTGTTTGTGTGCTGTTGTTTCTTTTAACTTGGATAGTTAGAGTTAACGAATACTTGTTATCTACTGTTGTATTCCTAATGAACAGTCGTTACCGAATAATATAATATCAATACTTTTGTCCATCACAACTTTTAATCTGCATAACGAGTATTTCCATGTTTAAAGTTTGCGGTCTTTTTAGGCCTTAGGTATTATCATATGACAGACAAAGTAATGTGTTCAAATATATACATTTTCGGTTTACGTACATGCTCCAGCACGATAAACTGATAAATTTATTTCCGGAACTTCCCTCATTATAAAAATAAATAAAAATCATCTCAAGGTTTGCAAATCTGATGGCGCGCGAACGAGGTCATTCGATACAAAGAATATAGTCGTTATATACTGAAATTTCACTCGTTTGAGATTTTTCAGAAGTATACGTTTATGAAAATGACTTGCAATTGTTAAATAGTGTATGTGTTGATATTAATAACCGCATTTAAAACAGTGAATATTTCATCGCCAGTGTCGACAGTCTACCCGAGAGACAGCTCGTCGTCTATCAAAAATTACCATATTGTGGAGCATTCCTGGGTCGTTTTCGTATTACCAACTTATGTTTATTGAATGGCGATTTTTTTTCGCAGTGGTCGATTACTGCTGAGGTCCATACGCGTAATTATATCGCTTACATATTTTTTACATATTCAACGGAACGGAATATGCTAAAACGAGCGATGTCATAAATATGCTACATGGAATCATGATTCCAGATCGTTCTGACGCATTGCAATGGTCATTGTCTCTCACAAATTCTAAGAGTAACGACATTACAAGTGGCCATACTGAAGTAAGATTGGCAAGAACCTCCGGATACATTTAGAACGAATTGGTATGTGTATCGTCTCTCATCCGCCCAACATCTGGCATGCTTTATTGTGAAAAGAACAATCAGCTCTATCATTGACAGAGGGGGATAGGTTTATAGGTAAACGCCGAGTGGCCACATGGATCGAAATGGAATTTAAGTTTAAGCGCTTGTATACTTCTAGTGTGTTTTTCAACGGTGGTCTGTGTTCTAAATAGTACAAACCGTCTCAGTAGGGTGTTTTGGATTATTTCCGGCTTGACATTATAAAGAAAACTTTATGATGAATTGAATTAGTCTTCAACTTTGATGTTCTAAATATCGTTATTATGAGTTCCGTCTACTGGCATTGAATATTTCCTCTCAGCACTCAGATAATCTTAGTTCTTTCAACTAAAATGGTAAGACAGGGAACTAGAATCGTGTCAATAGACGCAAGACTATACAATGCTAAGGATAATGAATTCTACAAGGCTATGCAAAGATAATAAAATACAGTGACTCGAGCACTTATGACATAAAGATTGACTTTTTCGTAAACATTGAAGCATATATGTGTATTAAAGTAAAACTAAGTTGCATCTATTTCTACTACATGGTTTCAACAGATGCATCTTTATAGCAATTCTCAGCAACAGTGTGTTCTAAAACGAACCATTTTGAACACCATGAAAATAACTTTGACTTGACTTAAAACTCTACAATGAATTGAGATTGTGATTGCGACATGATTCAAGTATACTAGCGTGAATAGGTAACTGTATATTTACATTGACTTAATTTTCAAACCTTCTGCAAAAACACGCTGTTGAAAGTCATATACAGTATAAATCAAATAGCTTTTAGTATAAATGTTTTAAATGGCCATATTAAATCATTGGAATTGTGTTGTTCAAAGGAAAGTTAGTTTGACTTATTGTGAGCGTCTATGCTGTATTGTCATCTTGTATTGGTGATATTGAATAATCGGTTTATGCATGCTCAGTCATTTAATTATTTTATTTGATCATGCTAATACTTTTCCAAGATATTAGGGCATGTGACTATATACAGAGGCAACCCTGGCTAAGTATTGATCATACTGCAATGAAATATCACAACATGTGTAGTTGACTTACAACACTTGGAATCACAAATGCGTTAAGATTCTTTTCCAATTTGTCTACTTTGACATATACAAACATGTGTTTGACAAAATGATCTTAACCTGCTTAAATATATATGGGGCGGACAAGCATTTGCATTATTCCTATGGCAAAATGCATTGTATAATTTAACAAACAAATTATCAATAATTTGTAATATTTTATTTTCCAATCATTTTCCAATTAAACATTTGCCGTTTTACAAAACCTTTATTTTCTATTTGCAGGCTATACGTTGATATTTCAATTTTATTACCTTGCTTTAAAATATTGGTCGTTGAGATGAATGAAATACACTATTAAATCGATTCCTTTTAGTTTTTGTTCTTCGGCAATTGCTATCAAGCCTATAATTACCAATTCTGATTCTGTATACACTCATTTCCATCTAAATTCATGACTGCCTGTTTCCAGTCCATCTTGACGCAATAGCAATTCGGGGTCCAGTAGTCATAGGAAACGGAAATGCAGATTTGGTTGCCGTAGACAACGCGGTGTTCGCCATGTTTCAATACGTTGCCCTCTATTAGACCTAAACTTTGGTTAATAAAGCATGTGGGACCTGTAAAGGAAATAGAAACGGTTGTGATATTTAATTCTTAACATTGCTATAGTCCATTTACTTGCATCGACAAACAAAGAATGCATGCAATTTAAATTAAATGGCAACTGATAAATGGCACTAGTAAGGTTGTTTTGATTAGCCTTTATAATATTCCCAACATGGTAAACAATATTCATTTATTGAAATGTGATTATATTTCGGTACAGTACATATTGTTGTTGAGGCAATTAGTCGATCATTGTCAATGTAGATATCATATTAATGCAATAACTAAACTATAAAATTTGATGACCTAGTTTATCAATTATTATTGAGCAAATTAAAATAATTCAACAAAAATATAGATATATGTTGTGATGGTCATGCCATCGTTATGAGTAGTGTTCCTCTTACCATTCGGGCAGTGCCAGTTGCAATTTTCATTAATGACGGGATCAACACATTGGAGCGGCTTGATTGGGCAGGCGGGAGGCGAACACTTGACTGTGCCCCATTTACATACGCAGGCGTCACACCGATCTCCAAATGGGCCTTCAAAAGAATGATAAATCTGTCAATTTTAGCTGCTTCGATCTAAACTCAAACACATTATTAGTTTAATGGCAATTATAAAATGTGTGTTTATGAAGTGCAAGTTTAAATGTAAATAATGATCTATCTATCTTATTTTCCATCGAGTAATGAGGAAAATAGTTAGCTAGTATCCTTTTGTAATTTACACAATATTTGGAACACGTTAAGTGTATCAGATAAGTTTCTTTAAACAGTATCTCGTGACAAAAGTACATTGTTATCATCAAATAAGACACTGGTTTTCGCTCATTGAACTCAATATTGTGTCATATAAAGACTTTACCTAATGAAAACAGTTTACACTTATTTGCGCCCATGTTTTACTGTTGGACACGCATTCACAAAGATCAAAATTGCGGCACTTTGTGCTGCCGTTATATTATAATATGCATATATGTTTTGATAAAGTTGTTCGAGAATCATTACAATAAGCGGTGGCTATAGATTAATAAACCTGTATCTGGATGAATAACCTATTCGGACTTCAACTATTTGTATAGATGATAAATCCAAGAGATAAATTCATATATCCTTAAATTACAGTGAAAATTCCCTCTACGATTATAGTAACGAATATGGCCGTATGACAAAAACAAAGAACTATTAGTTTGTCCTTTTACAACCACTGAGCACGCATCAATCAGTTTGGCATTGTGTAAAAAGTTATATATGCAATGCAAGATTGCTACAACATGTGTCCGTTTCTCTAATCAAACTTAAGTGCACGATATAACAATAACGGTAAGATAAAAACAAAAACTGTATAAGTATATAGTATATAGTTTTAATTAGATGTTCCATTTCTCTCAGTGGTTTCTAATATACTAACATATGTGGACCTCCTAACAAAAAACATACACATATGTTGACATAAGCAACTACCTTCCGGTATCCATTTTCCATCGACGAGACACTGACAGGTCTCACAGCACGAATCCGGTTCAAAGTACTTCTGATTCTCAGGACAAACAACAGTTGGACACCGCGCATATTTGCACGAGTCAACGCAAACGGGACAACCGCATTTATCTTTTATCTGTTTTTTCACTCCACAGCGAGGTATTGGGCATGCCTGCTGTTGGCAGTTGTAATCTCCCTTCGGGTAGCATTCACACGTTTTGCACGGATAAGCAGTGTCAACGAAAGGACCTGCAGTAGTCATTAGGTGTCAGGATTTACATGTAAAATGATAAAATTGTGTATTAGCCATGTCAAAGACTTCCGAATCAAGCCCAACAATTTCAGTATGATACAATAAACTGCTTAATTTCGGTTTTGGAACACCCTACATAGAAAAAAAATCAAAGGCTACCTTCGGTTATGAGTTTTCCTCCGACCATACAAAAGCAGCTCTCGCAACACGAATCCGAGTCGTAGGCCGCCCGCCCATTTGGGCAATCGACCTTCGCACACTTCACATATCTACACGAGTCATCGCATACCGGACATCCACAGGCATCCTTAATCTGCTTGTTCAAACCGCATTGAGGTACCGGGCATGCCCGCTGTTTGCAGGCGTAATCTCCGTCTGCGTAGCATTCACATGTTTTGCACGGATCAGCAGGATCATCAAAAGGGCCTGCAGATATCACCAGATTTCATTGCTATTGATGCAATTTTAATTGAAATCAATAGAACTGACGAGGTCAGTTAAACTGAGGATAGCTTAAGTCTGCGTTTGAATACGGTTCAAAAACTAAATGTCGATATTTAAAAACAGATGTGTACAATATTACAGGAATATATGAACACTTATTAGAAAGTGTACATACCCTTAGTTTTGGACTAGTGGAAATCAATCCCAAAGATTATAAAATGTAATGAAAATGTTCATGTAATTTATTCAAAGAAGTAAACTGTGTTAAATTGAATATGGATTCATTTGGGCCTCGTTACTTGTTAGACTTTTTCGCTAAAAATATTCACGTGTCAGGAGGGAAGACGATAATGATACAATTAATTATCAGTACAAAAATGAAGTATGGAAATAGTAATGTAAGTGAATAATTGATTTTTTGTTATCATATTTTGCAAAATAGATACAATTGCTACCTTTGGGCTGCATCTGTCCTCCAGCCGTACAGAAGCAGCTCTCACAGCACGAATCTGGGGAGTACGCTTTCCGCCCTTTTGGGCATTCTATTTGCGGACACTTTACATTTCTGCACGATTCATCGCAGACATGGCATCCACAATATTCTTTTTCTTGTCTATTTACACCGCACCGGGCTTCCTCGCATGGACGCTTTTTACATTCATAGTTACCGTCATCGAAGCATTCACACGTATTGCACTGATCTGATGGGTCTTTGAATTCACCTGCAGTAATTAACACGTGCAGCAATGGTGTAAAAAAAGAATATTGGTATATGGTAAATATTTCTCTTGTTCAATGAATGTAAAGCCTTGGCCTTGTGCTTCTAAACTACGTATTTGTTTATTTGTTAACTATTGGGCTTGTGTCTGTTGTTTATATAGCAGTATAAGTTAACAATTTGGGTCAATTGTCTGTTTTCTTCTATGTTTTTGCAATATTAATGTAAAATTAAAATCAAGTGATATTGCAGCATCATTACCAGTCCTAAACGTAAGACGCGGCATTATGAACAGTGTTCACTCCCAAATCGCTACTTCAATGTTATAACTATGTGATGCTTAAATATTTCAATGTGTACAATAATGAGCATTAGATAAGAGTTTATCAGGGAAAAAAATTATGTTGTTTTGTTTTGTAAACATGGTTTAACCTTTTGTCATCAGTTGGTACTCATTCTGAGTTATCTCAGCTTGACCTCTTAAATTTAATTGCACAACAATATGTAGAATTCAAAACATGTTTAAATCCCAAGTGAACTTCTGTTTCGCTGATCTTTCGAGGCGATTACCCAAGCATGTATTAATGAACGTGTAGTCAATATAAAGTGTTCTAATGTTGTGTTTCTCTTTTCTGCTAGGAATAAACTTCGTTCATCTAAACAGTCATTTTAAGTATTGGCTATTCGTTTTGTCCCTGTCGTTTTGTATGAAAACTTTTACAAAAAATAATAATTTCGAATTTCCTAAAACTGTTTTTTTCCTTTTTTAATTAAACTAGTTTGTGTTTTACGACATGTTAAGTTACCTTTCGGGAACAGTTGACCATCCACCAGACACTTGCAGGAATCACAGCACGAATCAGGTGCATAGTACCTCTGGTTCTGCGGGCACATGAGATTTTTGCACAAGACGGCATTGCACGAGTCATCGCAGACAGGGCATCCACATGTATCATTTTGCTGTTTATTCACACCACATTTGGCTTCTTGGCATGGCCGCCTTTTACATTGGTAGTTTCGGGTCGTGCAGCAGGTACATGTATCGCAAGGGTTTTCAGGGTCAGTGAATTCACCTACATACATATTCAAATTTGTTTTCTTTGCATTACAAACCGAACAGAACAGAGCAGAAACTATGACTTCAAATACACTTTTGATGTTTGACTTCTATATAAATTTTCATGATTAAATTTACTTAAAATAAATGTGAAATGTGAATAACTTGTACAAATTTAAGCATGATACAAAAACAGGTCACCGTCACAGAATACTTCATGGAAGACTTGAACAAAAATAATCAGTATGCCCACCGATGCTAAAGTATTTTCCTCCTTTCATGCATTTTACGCCATATTTGCTAGCTGGCGTCCACCATACGCATTTAGGACAGCATTCCCTTGGCTCTGTTACTTGTTTCAGTTTAGGGCACCAAAGCAGATTGCATTTACCACATTGTGGGTCACATGTTTTACAGCAGCCGTCTGATGATAAAATTTGCCGGTCGTACCCGCAGGGCAACGGTTTGCAGACTTTCTTTTGACACTTGACAATTCCGCTGCTAAAGCATGTACATGTATTACATTTGTCCCTAGGATCCTGAAATGTTCCTTAAAAGACAATAAAAGTTTAAAGTATTTTGGTCAGGCTAGTTGGTAATATAAACTTAGGAATGATAAGTCATGGTCGAAGGTAACAATTATTCCTTAAACGTTGATGTATTTTAACAATTTCTGCAGAAAAGGGCATTTTCAAGTACTATCAGCCGTATCAGACAATGTGTATCATTCTGCACACGTTGTCAATACGTGCTTTTTCAATATTTTTTAACTAAAACTTTTTTTCAAATCGTTGAATCCCTTTGAGCATTACTATGACGTTTTATTACATATGTTACTTTATATCGTAACATATTTGTACCGGGTTTTCTGTGGAACGTTCGCACATAAATTCAGTTTTCGAAATTGTAACCTTCGAAATCAAGGAGTGCAGTATTAACTACATTATCACATTATGTTGGTCTGTTCAAACATAATGTATTATAAACATTTTAAAGGGAGGCAAACTAAAATGCTAAGTACGCTAGATTTCGAAAACCACTGTATACTAATATGGCAACGTTGCCAATGAAAAAAAACGCGGCGGCAATTTATATTTGTCTGCCTTGTTCACTATTTTTTTTTAATTTAAACAATGCCAGTTTTATTTCGAACAGGAAGTTGAACTACTTCCAACGAATATTTTTTTATTAAACTGAATTGTGAAACTAAAGACACGCAAGAAAGAGTGTCATTGTCTCGTAAAGAACACAATAATCTTACAATAAACGTATTATTGTTTTCAAATAATGAAAGTGTTGGAAACAAATTGGCAGCACAATATTGCTTGCTTTTCCGACTTGCCATACTCTGAAAACTATTCTAAATTTCATAGTACTCTCAACGTTGTCAAGCTTAAATATGATGGGAATATAAATGGACTTGAAGTAAACTTTTGTAATAAATCGTAAAAGTAAACTTACAAAAGAATAAAAAATAATCATATGTCGAAGAGGTTAAACCATGACGAAGACAGGCGTTTCCTTGACAATTAACGCTCTCGCTCATAACGTTCCTCGACTACGTCTCAGGCCGTTATAAGACACTTGTGCCAATTATCACGCAACCGCTAGGGCTTCCCAATTTATTAAAATATAATTAATCACCAGAAAAATACTGTAATAGGCGCGTGCATCAATTGCAGAAAAGTAATAAGGGAATGCATTACCAATACCTCGGCCTTGAATTTATGACTGACATGTAGTAATCATATGTTCAAAAGACAAGACGTGTCATTCAACTTTTTGATATGAATTGTACAATGAAATATGATTGGATAAGCCAGGAAGACAAAAATTAATAAAAAATAATCATTTTAAGAGGTTCAAGGTAGAGACGAGACAAAAATGACCAGTAAATAATGGGATTTCCGCCTGTGAACGGTCAGTTGACCCCGAGTCTACTATAGGCTTAAACTAGGTAACATGGCGCCATAACCTCATACCTGTAGGAATATTTATCAATTCATACCAAACTGAAATAAGAAACCTCATAAGAGCACAAATTAACTTAAAAAAATAAAAAAAACAGGGAAAAAACATATAAACTGAAAAAACAAAAAGTAATTATAGCCCTTCAAGGTTTTAATTATATTTTAGTTTAGTCTAATATTGAAAGAATTATTGCTCGTCAAAACTCTTTCGACCTATTTCCGACAAGGATAAAAATGTTTGACCTAAACTTGTATAACATGTCCACACAAGTTAGATTCGAAATTTTATGTTTAAAATAAATTGCTAACCGCATGAAATGTTTTTCCCGTTGATCGTACAGTAGGTTTTCCGTGTGGTAGCTTGAGGTTTTGGAGCATACGTCACTCTGTGGTGCAGAAATTTGCCAAACAAGAACGTGGCGTTAATTCCGGTTAGAGCTATAACCAAGAAGGTCAAAGCAAGAATCTGCATTCTGACTTCGTTAGTTGAAACTCTTTCTTTATTAAAACTTGGCGCCTTTTGTATGTTTTTGTCGGCAGACGGATGTACACTGAATGACGTGATATATGTATCGTTTACCACAGAACTTCGTATTTTTTCATAAAACAATTGGTCCAGTCTCAACTCTCATCAATTAATTACCTACATGCCATATGTCGAAATAGAGGTATGTTAAAAGGTATGTGTTTGTATAAATATTTATGCGAAAATTTACAAAAACAAGCTCAGTAGCAAAAAGATTAAACATAAACCCGGTTTAATGGCACTGGGTAAACGCCAAAGACATAGAACATAAAATCACAAACAAGAAACATGAAAGAACAGCACAAAACTCCACAAACAGCACAGTGCATACATACTGTATATAAAAACTAGGTATGTTTATCAAGGGTTGTAAGGTACTGCCTTGGAACGGCAGTAAAATGTAAATTAAATGGGGGTTTAAACCAATTTAAGTGCACAAACCTCACTCTTATCTAATGTCCATTTCAAATAAAAACACACGAACATTGCACAAAGAAAACGTCTATTATACGACAATACGTGTTTCGATGATATTTATATTTTTTAATTTAAACCCAAATAAAGCATTGATCTTCATGCGGATCGTACAGGAATTGTTGTGGATTGATAAACAAGGTTAACGTTTTTTAAAAATTCTATGAAGTTCGAATTAAAATTACGTAACATAAAACAGCTGTAATTTACTGAGATTTACAACACTCATTCCTCGAAAAGAATGTATTCAAATGTAATATAAAGCATATATATTTTAGTGATATTTGGTCGGATTGTCAGTTTTCTTTTTCGTCAATTGATAAGTCGACCATGGCACATTTGGTAGTTTAAAAACCGTTCAATCAGAATAGACATGTTGTACGTTTAATTCATTTATGTTTACTAGCAAACTTAGCTGGAGTCAATTTGTGAAGGCAGATAAACGCAAACATGATACTGTTTCCTGAGTAAAAAAAGTACTGGGTCACTTTAAAAGAGGCTATGACAAAGTTTCCCCTGTGGGGTACATCTTCATGTTATTCGTTTCTATATGCATTACAGTATATTCCACCAACGTGAATGATGTTAACACAGCAGCATGGGTTGGGTATAGTAACTATTTTATGCAGAAGTTTCGAGAATAATGTGTACTAATTTATCGTGCGCATATCGGGTTATCGTGGCTAGTTTTTATATATAAATAAATTAAATAACTAAATACTGTTTGTCTTTTTAATCTCATTATTAATGTATAAACAATAGCACAGAAAGCACTCTTCACTATCCTATAAGTACTGTTTGTTATAAATTGCAAAACAAAACAGAATGGTCTAGTACATGTTTATGAGAGCAGGCAGAAAATACAAGTGTGCTTAGAAATGAAAGTATAACGTTCGCATTCAAGATGTGTCTAAGTGTAATGAAATAGAAAGCTTACATAAATCAGCGACACATGTACTCTACTTCTTGTAATTTCTTGATTATTATACAGAAAAACAACAGAAAAATAAATGGTTGATTAAATTCTGATCGTGCACCGCTGGTAATTACAACGAAAATGAACTCTTGAGCGACTCACATTCTTGTTCTGTACTTATATAAAAATAGGCTAGGATTTTGACCCAGTCGTGGGGTACATAGCACGTGGCATTCACCACAACTTACGTAAATATCAAGTCGACATGTGTATCGGACTTTTGTCTTTGAATTTTGTGTTCTCGGCACATGAATGAATTACAATGAAGTCCAGAACTATTTTATTATTTATATTAGTATAAATGTATAACAAGGTGTCTAGAAAAGTATTGTTTATTTTATTCAGTTGGACAGCATTTGCATTATTGCCAAATTTTAAAAATGAAAGTGACAATATATAGGGACGAGTAAAATATATGAGAAATATGTTATCATTATGTTTTGGTAATAAGTGCGATTCGGACACAGTAAACTATATGAGTTACGACAATTTGTCTTACAGATCCATTTTCCGCGAATTGTAAAGCCTGCTGTCAACAACCAAATAATTCTTATTTACATTCATCAACCCTCCAACAAAGACCTGATTGAGTAGTAATGTCGGTATACAAGCGACACAGACGATTTTGTTTTCTACGGTCATGAAATTAATTCTGATTACTTATTTAGGGAAGCCAGATATTCCGTGCAGCCCACTGTGATGTTAAGGAAAATAGATTTTAGGTAACATATGGTTGATATTGCATTTGGTTTAAGCGTGTATGAAAATACCGGCAACTGTAACCATATAGTGCGTGTTTCACAAGTACTTAAAACAACGGATTGTCGTAAACCTCATGGCTTAAAAATGAAACGTATTTTACATATTGATTTATGGTCCTACTTTTTTTTCAACCTGTTAAACATTTATTTTTGTATATTTCAAATGTAGGCAAGAGAACACCGACACACAACTTAAATAGATTCCCGCCTACTGCCATTTAATAAAAAAAATATATATTTGTAAAAATAGTATAATTAATATATATAGAAATTATAACATTGATCGCCTTAGTATAAACAAGTAATGCTTCGTTATACACGATCCTTATTGTAAACGTTGGAGATGCAAATGCTCTAACGCATCTTCCGTTGTGGCGCGAAGAGCGAACATGAGGGTGAACGTGAGTCTTTTGTTGTAACTTTTCAAAAATTTATAAGAGTCATGACGAATAAGTTGAAGATAATGTAAATTTAATTTGTTAATAATCAAAGCAAAAATGCGGTCAAGGATAACCCGTGAAAGTGCAAGCACTTATTTCCAACGGGGTCCATTGTTTTTGCTGAAGGGACATCACGCTGAAGAGACAGTGGTGGGATACAAGGAAGTCCGGGTGCGATACCCTAGCTCTTTTTCGAAGAGACCCATTGGTTCTTTTACGTGCTCGATGTAAAGCACCGATACACGGGGTACAACTTTCCTGGGTTAAACCGGTACTGAGTACACCACTTTTTCAAGCACTACCCTTTAAATGCCGAGCGCCAGGCAAGGGAGCAACTTGTACCAATTTTAATGTCTTTTGGTATGACGCGGCCAGGGATCGAACCCACGACCTCCCGCTCCATAGGCGGACGCTTAACCACTAGGCCACGGAGACGGTATATGAGTTGTAAACATATGAAACATAAATAGCAATTTGACAGCAGCTGATAGTGTTATTAATGAATTACATGATTAATGTCTGATGTGTCATTGCACTGTTGGAGCTGTTCGTGTATTTCTTACTGCGCAGGGCTCCCGCAAATGTGTATACTAAAATAAAACATACAGGGACCAGCCACTGGCTACGGATTTTCAAACTCAAACATTTTTTTTAAAAAATCCAAAAAAATCTTTTAATTTTCAACTAAAAATTATAATACCGAAAATGTGAAAAAAATATTGAAAAATATTTATTTTTAAAAATATGCACTTTGGTCTGTATATTATACTTACATGGTATTGAACGTTTCGCTACCCGGGTCACATAATCATCTTTTTACTCTAAACAATGAATTTCTGCAGACTGACAGGCATCGCAATTTAAGGACGAAGAAATTCGCCGGTCATACGATTTTTTGACTTTATTCCCATTTTTCTGTTTTTCTGTTTTTTCTATCAACCTTGACTTCCGGTTTCAGAGTCAGGTGGGGGGGTCGTGGTTTCAATTGACTGGTGCATTATGCTTGATGGATTTGTTCGTACATGTACATGTTGATCGTCATCTCTATTTCCTTTGCAATTGCGATATTGCTCTTAAAGACTTAAAGGACTTATCCAAGTTTTGATACCAACAATTTATATTCATCTGAAATTAGAAATGAATTTGTAAAAACATTCAGGTATAAAATGAATATTCCAATGATTGATATCAAAATTATAAGAAAAAATGGAAAAAAAGAGACGAAAGTTCATTTTGAGCCATACCAAATTTGTACTTTTTAAGTTTACAAATCCTGCATTTAACTACACCATTATTTTTTATGACATACATTTGTACTTTCAAGAATAGTTTTGGTCAAAGTACGACTGATTTTATACATGCGATATTTTTGTTCTTATGAAAAATGCACTGAGGTTATTTGACATTAACTATATTGACATATGCACACATGAATCGAACTGTTTCTTTTCATTCGGGTTGGCCTGTATGATGGACGCTATGATATCCTGACCTTGATAAACCTTCTTAAAAATGATGATAAATATGAAAATGTAAGAGAAAATGTTAAACAAACAGAAGTTGTTATCATTGACGAAATTTTCATGCTGTCTCAAAAAAAGTTTTACCAAATTAAAGCTGTTTGTAGAACAAAACATGATAGGAGAAAATACTTTTGTGGGCTCCAGGTCATACTCTGTGGAGATTTTTATCAGTTGCCGCCAGTACCTGATGATCTACACAACGACAACGGCAGTTTTTGTTTTGAAAGTGAAGTTTTTAAAAACTGTGTAACGCATAAAGTCAATTTGAAAAAAGTAATGCGCCAGGAAGATGATCTTCTAGTTCAATCTGTGAGGGAAACTGCACTTGGGAATATTTCAGATGAAGTTGACAAGTTTTTGAAAAGTTTGGAGAGGACAATGCCAGCTGATATTGAGACAGTCCACCTATTTTCAAGAAACATTGATGCTACCATTTCAGTAAGTCTTAATAAATTAAATGGTGATGGAATGAATAACAAGCCGTTAAAAATAATGGTTCTCAAAAATATCTGAATAAGATTTTAGCTTCAAACTTTCTTCATTTAAAAAAATAACTGTCTTGTTATTCTTCTCATCGATCTTGGTGGAAAACTAGTAAATGGCCTGAAAGGATGTGTGAAATCTTTACAAGATGACTCAGTGACTGATTTATTTTCTGATATAAATCAAACTCATGACATTAAGAGACATTTGTTCTCAAAATACGGTATGACAAGAAAATGTGTTGTAGCCGAGCGTGAGCAGTTGCCTCTTGTCTTAGGCTATGGTATGACAATTCACAAAGCCCAAGGCATGACACATGAATAGGTGACAGTTCACTGCAAAAGAGTATAGCAGTCTGGACAATTGTCAGTTGCTATTGGAAGGTCTGTTTTATCCAAATGAGTATACCTTTTAAACTATAGAAAAGATTTGTGCTATCTACCAAAAGCTGTGGTTTCAGAATTTTATAACACAGAAAGTCTTCCATGCTTGCCTGATTTTAGTTGTTGCTCAAACAATCAGTACATGTATATTAAAAAAACTACTGAACCTGAAGCTGAAGGGAATGACTCAGACTTTGATTTGGAGGAAATTGACTTCATTGAACAGAATTTAATGCCAGATCCTGAACTTTTAGTGACTGTATTACCAGAATATGTTGATGTTGAGAAGTTAAAGACATTAAACTACATTGAAAACCCTGTTACAGACATACAGAAGAAGATCAATGCTGTTTGTGAAAATTATGACCATGTGCTCTTAACAAACTTCTGTTAAATTGAGTGCAAAAGAATTGAAAAGTTATTGACTAATGTTTCAGAATGAAAACAACAATATCACCAAAGGAATAAACGGCATTATTGGCTTTAAATCATAAACAAGTCACTAGTGAAAATTACAGGGGAGATTTAAAAAATTAATTCCTTATCAAAAAACTGTCACAAGAACATTTTGCCTCGAGTATTGTTATGAAAATTTTTAAATTATCTGTTCATAATATTGCAAGTGAGGTCACATTTACCGGTAGCCAGGAACATCCTTCAACATCTGTGACAATGTCAGATACCGGAAAGGGAAAAAATAGTAAATAACATTATTTCAAATCAGAACAATCCAGACAAAAATATTGAAAAATCAGTCAAAGAGTCAGAAGTAAAAGTGAATTTACTGGAAAGGCTGGTTGCAGATGGCGATACAGCAGATAAAACTCTTCAAAAAATTGAAAGAAAGCAAAATGTGAGAAAAGCCTTAACCTATATTAGTGATACATGTTTTATTTTTTTATGACTTTAGATAAAAAAAGTAATGAACTCTTGAACTCGCAAGTGTTCAAAGCACAAAAAAAAGATCATACATTCAGTGAAATAGAGTGTGATGAGGACATGCAAATGCTCTTTCCTGAATTATTTCTGATGGATTTACCTGACATTGTCCATGCATTAAAGAGAGAAATTGTACATAAGTACCTAATGGTGTGCCACAAACAGCTTTTAAAAGACACTAAAGACAAATATAATGTAATGGGAAAAAAAGCTCACAGACAGGAAATTTAACGTTAAACCAAATCTGAAGTAAACCTTTCAATTAAAAACATTTTAACTGATACTTCGGAAAATAAGGATGAATCACATTTAAAACTCAAGGTTAACTGCATTTCAAACTCCAATAATATTATGAACAAGGAATTCACTAAACATGCATTAGGACAAATTTGTGCTGCATATGAAGTTCCATTTACCGGTAGTATGAAGAAAAAAGATATGGCGGATGTTCTGAGGGAATAGATTGTTTCTGTATATAAGGTCCTCAACCCTGATCTTTTGTCAGTAGAGGCATCTGAGCCATCAACTAGTACCTCTGCTGCCTCACAGACAAGGAATCGTGCTAGGGCTCCAGGAAAAGGCAAAGCGAAAGGAAAAAGGGCAGCTCTGACAAAATACAACTGTAAAAGATGTTCTGAAGAGTATATAGATGGTGAAGAATGGCTCCAGTGTGATGAATGCCAGGCATGGTTTCAACAAAAATGTGAGGACATTCCAGATGAAATGTGGGACACCTTACAGACTGGGGATGTTCCTTTTGCCTGCTCTGAATGCTCTTCATGAAACGGTATAATTGTCAGTATTTTACGTTAATAATTGTATCACAAGTCAGAAGTATACCCCCAAAAGTAATGCATGAAATAGTTATTATAGAGAATAAAAATGTCATGTTTTCAAGAATAATTATACATTTCTGTTAGATATTTTCAAAATCAATGAACTTAATTTGTCTTTATGTAGGTGATGATGAATGCTTGATGTCGATGGTGAAGAATACCAGGTGACACAGAACATATTAGAACATTCCAGAGATGGGACAACATGCTGCTCTGATTCTTCACGTTTTACGGTATAACACTTTTCTTAGACAAAATAGCAACAGTGGAAAATATAATTAAGGGTTCATTGCATTTTTTCTTCCATTAAAGGGAATTTACACCAGATTGGCACAAAAACTTTTTTTCTGTAATGAATCTTGGGACAATTATTTAATTTTATTTTTGATATCATAATTGACAAAAAAATACCAAAATGTAAAAAAATAAATCAAGTCGAAGACCGGGTTCGAATCGGTGTCGCCAAAATTGCAGGCATGTGTTGTATCCACTGTGCTACGAAGTTTTACTCTAAACTTTTGGAATATTTAAGCTATATACCTAACTTGGTAATATCATGTGTTTACATCGACTAACCAATCACGGATGAGAATGAATTCTACTAGGTATACATACATAGTAATCTTTTTTAATGGAAAAAATATGAAAAAAATGCGAAAAATAAATTAATTTTAAACTATGTGGTACTTTAGTTAGTTAGTTTCAATGCATTGTGCAAATGGATACCAACTACCAAGTTAATGCCAGTTTTCGACAATTTTATTTTTGTTTTGCTATTTCATCATACGTTGTAAAGCCCCTTTAATGCTGTATGAGAGCAGTATGGCAAACAAGCTAATTCCAAAAAGCGCACTAGTGCTTCTTGGTCATTTGCTTGCTTGCCGTATTGCTTTCATACAGCATAAACACAAGAACAAAGTGCGATCAATACTTATACTTACATTTTAAAAGAAGAAAAAAATCATTATTATTAAACACAGATACGTTTGTACGGCCCCAGTTTCTTGAAACCTCTTAAGCATAACAGGCTTAAGTAGCTCATTTCAATTAGCCAAAATAAATAAATAAAATGGATTGATAAATAACAAATGGGTTTATTGTGATTTTCCTAGAGGTAACCTATATTTAACATCTTAAAGCAGTAAATTTAACGCACAAAATATAAAACCAAAATAATGAGTGAATCTTAATCCTGTTATTAGGGACTTAAGACCTTTTGAGAAATTAAGGCCAATTGATTTTGTAGTTTTGTTAAATGATCGCGGTTATCCAATTGGAGCTAAATATTGAAATGAACAAAAACGTCATAATATCTTGCCTGTTACACAATATGAAGTTTCCAAAGGACTCGAGAGCGAATGTTTATATGTTTGTTTGAGAGGTCCTATGTACAATAGTGTTTAATTAGGTTGTCTGATGCCCCTATTATATTTTATCGTAACAATTTTGTATTATAGGAACATTGTAGGATAAAAAATTGTCAAGAAGTATTCCAAAATGAACATTTTTGTTAATGTCTGATTTCAGATGAAATTGGGAAAATATACAAACTGCCATAGCATTGCAAATGCATTTTGTTGTGATGACCATCTGTAAGCAATACCATATAAAAGCATTCTCAAAATATGGGGCCTGGCAAAATATGTGGCAAAATATGGGGTCAAGCCAAGATGCTTGATACATGCACGTCATTAATTGAGCAAATTGAGCTTAATTGTAAATCGGATACCTTAAGTCATAGACAAGTCATCATTAACAGCCAGTAACAGGCTTTGTTTAAGGATTTAGGTTTGAGAAAAAACAAACCACATATTTTGAATTATTTGATCATTCTTATCTTAAATTTTGGTAACAATATCGGCAAATACTAATTTTATATACCTATGACTTCACTTCTTCACTGTTCATTTGCATATTTTCCATTATTGAACATTCCATGTATACATGTAAAAATTACAAATATCATCTCATTATATACATATAATAGATGAAAACTGACGAATACCATTTACACAACCTAATACACTTGCTCTTTAATGGTCCTGGCTGTGAAATGATGAATGGTGAAATAGACTTTCTCTTTGTAAAAAAAAAGGCATTGCTTTTCTTGGAGACAGCATTTTGTCCAAGAATAGTGGCACTGATGCCATATTTGTACTGATGTACTGTTGGGTTGCTGTTCGAACCATGATATATGGTTCTCTGTTGGCAGAAATAGTTTTCTATCACATCACTGTTTAATCCAGCAGGAACCAAGCTTCTTTTCTGGACTCTAATTCGAAGCTTACACAATGCCGTAAATCCTCCCACCATACTTATTAAATCACTGTAGGTTTCTATACCTAGAAACATATTGGCCCTTGTTGAAGCTGTCATTTTCTACTGATGCATTTGTCTAGCCATGCTTCAAACTTTGTCAGACAGGCAAGTCGAGGATCATTTAGGTCTGATATTGGCCTGCGATCTCGAAACAGTTCAATTATTTCACTTGTGTACAATAGTACCTCAATTGTTTTGTTTAAATGGGACCCATCAGGCAAAGATGCTTGATACATTTTCATCAGATGAAGCATGTCTTTGTTCAATACATCTTCTGCTAGATGATTTCTCATTTTAGATGTTTTTGTTAAAAAAATGTGTTCATTAGTGAATTTTTGATGAATCCGCATCGGGTTGTGAAGTCTGTCCCAGTTGAATGCTTTTATCCAGTGTTCCCAGACAATGACATCAGTGTCTAAAGTCAATTTCCGCTGAAGTCAATTTCCGAGTAGAGATATCTTTATCACCGCTTGAATTTATATTATGTCTAAGTGTTTTTAATATTATGGGAGTAGTCCATTATCATGGTGCTTTATTTTCACAAATGGGATTTTTTGCTGTAAAGTTCTCATCCTTTGCCTCTTCTTTACTTTCAAAATGCATCATTTGAAAGGCTCTGTTATTACTAGCACCATCAAAACATAAACCATTTTTTACCACCATAGAAAGACATCTTAAGGTCATCTTGGATTGCCATTTCATCAAAAATTAGTCCTCCTCTCATATCCACTTTCAATCATTTGGCTTCGTTATACATCCACAATAGCATATTATTGTTTAAACCAGGTTTTTGTTCAAAACAGTTTTAATATCTTTGCAGGAGACTGACAGATGGCAACACAAGCATTCCACTGTCGCATAATGAGACGTAGGCTTGAGGGCTGCGGTTCCACAGAGTGAGACACACCTGCAATATCGTCTTATCTTAGCGTCTAGATCTGGGGTCCTTGTCAGGCTTAGAGCAGAAGTTACAGTGTACTGTTAACAGTTTTAACATGATATCGCTACAACCTGGAAACAATGACTTCAATAATTTCAATCTGTCATTTGTATCAGTGCAAGAGTTGGATTTTTGTTCCGGCTTTGAAACAGGTGTTGTTGTCTGTTGAAGGCATACAGAGCATGTTGTTGAATATGCTGTAGAGGAAACAACACCTTTACATTTAGTGGAAGACAATATGTGTTCTGAAATATTTTCTTTACCACTTTTCATCCAGTGTTGTAAAAGTCTATTTCTTGGCCCTTGATTTTTTTGTCAACAAGCTTACCACTACAAACTTGAGCATGTTTTACTGTGTTGAAGATTATATTAATATCTTCAGTACATGATAGATCAAGATGGTCAATCCCTATATATTTGACAGTGAAACTTCAATAGACCCAATACGTACTGCAATAGTCTTGTTATTCAATATTGTCACTGTTTTTATCTGTTTTTGGTTGTTGACTATATAGCCAGATAAGCAAATGAAGGACATTAGGCATTCTTCCTCCCTTATTTTGCTAAACTCAAGGATTGAAACTATTTCCTGTAATTTCGATATTGTACACATTTCAGAACAACTTTGGCACGAATTGACCAATGGTTTTCTTCGAGAGTATATTACTGGCATTGCTGTGATCATTCAAATATCGACTGTAAACATCGCTTGAGTTGACACAAACTGTTCCGGACACCTGTATATACTTCCTCTGTAGCCTGTGAAAATAGTATCAAGTGTACTTGTTCAGTAAACGATACTAACAGAAATTGAAAAAGAATCTCAAGAAATTTTAAATATTAAGTTTCTCAGACCATTTCATAAAAGTTTAGGTGCAATGTATAATGTTATTGTATTTCCAGTTTAATCGCTTTCAATAAATTTTATTTTTGTTTCAGAATAATATTATTTGGGCATCAATGCCTTCAATCCAGCCATTTAAGGTAACTTTCAAAAGACCAAATGTCAATTGTTTGAAGCATTGCCGAAAAATAAATTGTCTTAAAATTAATAACGTGTTTAGCCATAAAACATAAATTTTCAAACATAAATGTAAATTTTTTTATTTTTTATAAGCAGTCTTATATCACTTGCTTCCAGACATTCACTCTATAACAGTGCAGCTTTAAGTCATAACACTTTAGAAGGTTTACATATGTATGGATTCAAGAATTGTCTTGACAATGTTTGTAAGTGATGTTCATTTCACCAGATGGTTAAAAGTCTTGTTAGAAGCATGATAATCAATCAAGAGGAAACAATATTTAAAATTTGAAGTAGTATTGCCTGAGAATGTAATTTTTATTTTATTTCACTTTATTTATATATACATGTACTTTAGTTTTAAAAAGGACTTACAATATATGTTTATGGTGTTTTAACTAGGGAATGAATAAACACTATGGAGTGAAACTTACAGAAAAATGAATCTGAATGTAGCTTATTTTAGCTTAGATTTTAACGTCATGTTTTGATTGTTATCACAATAGAAATTATTGTTTTGATGTCTCTATAAAATGTGACAAAGTCCCTTTAAAGTCACTGTAACCATTTTACATTTTTGTGGTTCATGTATTTGTTCTGTAATAATTTTTTAGTTTATATGGCAAGATTCGTCTAATAAACGTTAAAACTATTTCTTTGTTGAACTCGAAATGATTTCTTTTTTAAATAAGAAATGTAATGAACAAATCAAAAACTGATAGGCTGTTAAATACTTAATTTAGCGTCATTGTGGGACAGGTCATAGCTCTTGTGCTTTTATAGTTCATTACACATTCTGACAAAGCGTCTATCTGACGAGGCTTGACTTCAGCGGAAATTGACTTTGGACACTGATGTCATTGTCTGGGAACACTGGATAAAAGCATTCAACTGGGACAGACTTCACAACCCGATTAATACAGTTTGAGGTGTCATTTCTAACACTCACTAAATTAGAGCATAGCATACATGTATGAAACCCTACAGTATCAAGGAGCATGACCATTATTAAAGCATCAGCTGTGTGCTTTGTAACCAATGCATGTCACATGTGTATGTTGTTACCATGTATAACCTGATATATACATTATATTGAATTCAACTGTCTGGTTTATCAGTAATGGCTTATAGATCACAAGCGGATCCAGGGGGAGCGGGGGACTTAAATCGGCCAATTTTACTTTTTATTTCAATATATGTGAAAGAGTAATAAAATATGCCAAAAATTTCGGACTAGAATTGCTCTGAGGGGAGTACCCTTAACCCCCTGTCAACACCTTGCATCAAATGAATTTGTTCTGAAGGAGGGGCAAGTGAAAAGGTTACACTTCTAAGTAACGCCCCCTCTTATGCCAAATCATTGATCCGTCCCTCAAGATATACTCAACTCATATGCCCAGTAGAAAAAGACCAACTGACAATTTTGCTCTTTAAATCACGTCCTTGCATCCTTAGTGTAGGGCTATTTAGTCAAATCCAAGAGTTCAGAAGTGTTTAGGAAGCCAAAAAATAAGGCACAAACTATTTCCTTGGTGGCTCTCTTTCAGCTTTTCAAAATCCTTAGTTATTGATTGGATAGGTACACCAGTTTAATGCTTTAAAGCTGCACTCTCACATAAATACCGTGTTTACAACTTGTTTTATATTTTGTCTTGGAAAGAACTATTTTTTGCATAAATATCTGCAAACCAATGATAAAAGATTGCTGACAAAAGATTAGATCGTGGATTTTCATATATCCGTTCTAAAATTAATGTTTTATGGCTTAAACTGTTACTAACAGTTTAAAAAAATGCATAAAACATCAATTTTTGAACTTAAATATAAAAATATCCGGTAAGCAGTCTTATATAACTGATTTACACGCATTTTCGCAAAAATTTGCTCGTTCCAACACATAAAAAATAAATATTGTCGAAATGTTCAATCTGTGAGAGTGCAGCTTTAATGAAAATGAGCTTATTGAATCCATCAACAGCAACAAAGATGTTGCAACTATACAACCTGCCTTAAATGCATATTATTGTATTATTAATACAATTCCATGTTTGCTTGATTGTGTCAAGATAAGATTAAAAAGATACAAGAATCTTTATTTAAAGTTGTTTTTTTTATTATTAAATATTCCATATTACACAACACAATTAATCACATACACACGTAATGTAAAACATATGGTGTTTATCATGTAATACTTATTTAAGACGTAAGAGTGGTGCCCATACAGAAAATAGTAGACATTTTTATATTCGGAAACAACCTGACAAAACAGAAAGGAAAGGACAAAACAAAAATGCGAAATCAATATTTAACTAAAAAAAAAATAATAAGTAAATAAAGCATTTATAAACTACGAAAATGTGGAAGAAGAAAAAAATACTGTACTAGAGGGTGTTGCTTAAATGTAATTTTTCTTTTAATACATGCCATTTTTGCTCGTGGACTGTTAATTTGTCATTCATGAATGTAATTTCATGTTCGATTTTGTATCGCAAACCTATGTAGTTTTTGAAAGCTGTAAAAGTTGGAGTAATATCTCTAAGCTTCATAAAGTATATAAAATATTTCAACAACACAATCAAGAAATTAATGAGACGACTAAAATTCGATTTTTGAAAAAATCCAAAACTTATGATTTTAATATTTAGACAAATTTGGATATTTATTGACAAGAATAGGTTATTAAGATTGTTCCACAAATTTTGTACCAGTCTACATTCCCCAAAGAAGATGTTCCATTGTCTCTATATATTCTGAACAGAATTGGCATAAGCTGGAGTTTGTGAGCTTGCATTGATATAGGTATCTGTTTGTTGGTTTAAGTCTATAAATGTATTTGTATTGGAAGGTTCGTATTGTTGTATTAATGGTGCATATTAATGGCAAAGTAAATATTTTATTCCACATATTTGTCTCGAGATTTGCTCCTAGAATTTGACTCCATTTATCTTCTTTACCATGGTTTGCTTTAAGGAATTTTATTTGTATAGTATACAGAATTTGCTTAGTATTTTCAACCTTTTGAACAAGTGAGACTATGTTATGATTTACAACTGATTCCTCTTTCAATTTATGTTTTATCTTACTCGGTATACTAGCCGTTAGCTGGTAATACTTGAGGAAATCAGAATTGCCTATGGTATAAAGATGTTTTATCTCGTCAAATGTATAGAATTCTTTTGATCTGTAATCAAAGATATGTTGGACAAATTTAATACCATTTTCATACCATTTATTATAGTATAAACTTTGTTCATTTACCTTTATGTCGGAGTTATTCCATAATATCGTTTTACTTGAACTATTATTTCCAATATATTTGCTTATTTCAGACCATGATAAGAGTACTTCAGCTTAAAAGTTATTTTTATGTGCAATGATGTTTATTGTTTTTTCGTCGAGATTACTTTCGAAAACTAACCTGCCTCCAAATTTATGTAAAGCGTCATTATAAAAAGTTTTGTATTGATGCTTATTTGTTTCATCCAGTAGTCTCTTCACCCATGACGCTTTGATCGATTTATTTAACATATAAATATTTGGAACTCTAAGGCCACCATCTTTAAAATCGTTCATTAGTACTTTCCTTTTTATCTTGTCGGGTTTATTATTCCAAATGAACTTAAAAATTGACGTTTTAATGTCATCAAGGTTGTGTTTAGGTGGTGAAGGTAGAACTGTCATGGGATATATAAGTTTTGGAAGCGCTAATGTTTTAACTACTGTAACTTTTCCAAAAAGTGTCAGTTTTCTGTGTTGCCAACTTTTGAGACAATTCTTGAAACTTTGTAGCTTTGGAACAAGATTATTTTGAATCATATTGCTATTGCTCTTGATAAAAACAATTCCAAGTGTTTTGGCTTCATGACTGTCGTTTTGAAACTTATAACCATCTAAGTATGCAATATATGATGATTTTAAACTCCCTACTCTTAAGATTGTAGATTTTGATGAATTTAATTTTAAGCCAGATATTTTTCCAAAGTTATCTATTGTTTTTATCAAAGTTTCGAAAGATGTTTTGGATCCATCATTAATATATGTAGCATCGTCAGCAGAAAGAGATTGTTTTATTTCATTGTTATAAAGTTGTATCCCTTTAATTAGTTTATTTTTCTGTATTGTATTAGATAGCAGTTCAATACAAATGATAAATATAGAAGATGATAGGGGGCAGCCTTGTCTGACGCCTCGCCCAATTTGAAATTCTTCAGAGAGAAAACAATTATTTATTATAACACTATTATTATAGAAGAGTTTGACCCAGTTTATTAAGCTTTCACCAAAATTTAAATGTTCTAGACATTTTAGTATAAATTCGTGGCTTAAAGTATCATAAGCTTTTTCAAAATCGGCAAAAATATCAACCCAGGCTTATTTGTAGTATTAAAATAGTTAATACTTTCATCGATAAGTCGTATGTTTTCGCCAATGTATCTTCCATGAACAAAACCTGTTTGAAAAGGGCTAACAATTTTATTTAAAATTCTTTTCATTCTATTTGAAATGGATTTTGTTGCTATTTTATAGTCTACATTAAGTAAACTTATTGGTCTCCTGTTTAAGATCACTTCTAAATCTCTGCCTTGTTTTGGAATTAAAGAAATTAGACCTTGTTTCATAAGAGGAGATAAATTAACTTCTGTAAAACATTGATTAATAGCATTGACAAAGAATATTTTTATATCGTTCCAAAATTTCTTATAAAACTCCGCAGTGAAACCATCAGACCCTGGGCTTTTTTGGTTTTTCATCTCTTTTAACGCTTCTCTGCATTCGTATTCTGTTAAAAAACCTTCGCAACTAGCTTTATCTTCATCATTTAGTTTGGCAATTGGTGTTGAGAAAAACTCACTATTGTTATTTAAATCAATATCATCTTTTGTGTATAATTTCTTATAGAATGTCCGTTGAGCATTCAATATTTCTGAAGGTTTACTAATAATTTTATTGTCAATTTTTAAAGTGTGTATTATTTTCATTTCTTCATGCCTTTGTTCAAGGTTTGCAAAGTATTTAGAGTTTTTCTTATTATTTTCCACATGTCGAGCTTTTGCTCTCAAAATAATTCCATGTATTCTTTTAGTGAGTATCTCGTCCAGTTCACCTTTAAGTTTTGAAATCGCTTCTATTATTTGGTTACTTTCACTCTTTGTATTGTTTAGTTTTTGTTCTAAATTAGATATATCGTTTATTATGTATTTCACTTTCTCGTTTGTTTTTCGCTTTAAATTTGATGAAAAATTTATTGTTGAGTTTCTTATGTTTACCTTAAATATCTCCCAAACTGTTATGGGGTTTGTTTCCTTATTGACCTCAGCAGTGTTTGTAATTGTGTCTTTTATAAGCTGTTGGTATTCGCTAATTAATAGTATACTATTATTTATTTTAAAATATCCTGGACCCCTTTTGTTTTCTAAATAATTTAGTTTTATATATACTAAGCAATGATCAGTTTTAAATCCGTGGATAATTTTGCTACTTATACATATATTTTGCAAGTAATTTGAAACTAAAAAATAATCCAATCGGCTATGGGTGATGGGTTTAGTATTTGAATGCCAAGTATATTGCTTTTTATGTTGGTGTTGTTCACGCCAAACATCCAAAAAGTTACAGGAAGTGATCATGTTTAATAGAGTTTGTCTCGCTCGTTTATGTAGTTCAACATTACCATTTTTCTTATCTAAATTACTATCAAAAAAGGTGTTAAAATCTCCTCCAATGATTATGTTTCGATCGCTGTATTCATTTATGAAATTTTCTAATGTTTCAAAAAAGAGCGGTTCGTCTTGGTTTGGTCCGTATAGGTTTATAATAAGTAACTCTTTGTTTTATATGGTTAATTCCAAACCTGATATTCTACCTATTTTAATTTCATGAACATTTTTTTTATTTCTACAAGACAGTTAGGATTAATCAATATTGCAACACCTTCTCTGTTTGTAAAATTGCCGCTGAAGTAAAAATCTCCACCCCAATCATCTTTACATTGCCCAAAATTCTTTTTTGAAACATGTGTTTCTTGCAATAGACAAATAGAAATATTGTTATCTTTCAATAAATAAAATATTTGATTTCGTTTGATTTTGTTTGACAAACCACGAACATTCAACGAGCAGATGGTTCTATCCATAAGGTAGGTTGAAAATGATAATTAATTCACCCTCTAAAACAGAAATTGCAAAGACAAAACATAATGTAAGCATAGTGTTATTACACAGTTTGGATTGGTATTAAATAATTTTTACTTTGATAAAATTAACATAAGGAAAACGATCGTTTAATAATTATCAAGTGATTGGAAGGAAATTTACTTGAACATATTATCTTGTTAAATTAGAAGTATCTTCATTACAGAAAATAAAAAGACGCCTAATAAATTGCAAAAGAAGGAAAAGGCGCATTAAAAATGAATGAAATGTTAGCTAGAAAAAGTATTAATCATAAAATTTAAACAATACTAAAATGAAAAACAAATATGTGTTGGAAAGCATGCCCAAGCTGACTACCACAAACAAACAACTACACATTTTCAGGAATGAGAGTCGCACTTAAGTATTCACTGGATACAGATATCAGCAAGAGTTCAATCAAATTGTATAATATTCAAATGCTATTAAAACCTAAACAATCGCACATGATTCAGCTATTGGTTGATATCTAAGTATAACTTTTCATGTTTCAAAATTCAACAACAATAAAAAAGAAAAATGAGAAGAAGGATGTAGAAAAACGTATAAAACTTAATTTGTTAAGCGTTGAAATAAAATGCCACACAATAGCTGAGCTAACAACTTTTCTTGGATAGCATGTATACAATCTTTATTTAAAGTTATGTACATGTGAAAGCAAGAATCATTACACCAGTGAGCTACATGTACATGCAATTTCTGACATGAATAACATACATCCATAACATAACAATGAGCTGGTTTCCTGGGTAGAAACCAGTATCATGTACGTTTAAGAGGACATGAGAATGTACCAATAATAATTTGAGTTAGAGGAAGACACCAAACCAGTTTCAACCTTTTTGGCAAAACAAAACAAACTTTTTTTCTGCGGGGAGGGGGGTGGGGGTGGGGGCGGGCTCCTCTATATATTTGTTAAAATCAAATACTAAGGAAATATCATTTCTTCACTATGTTGATCAATTTCACTTAGTTCAGATTATTAAGATTGTATTTGTATATCAGAAATGAACGTTTAGATTGAATGCATAAAACTGAGGTAATGAGCGTTATTGTCTGTTTAAAAAACGCCTTGATCAGTATTACCATTGCATTGCCTCATTGCAACTTGATATTTCAGGTTGACTTTCATTCATATTTTGCTTGTTAACGGAGTAGAATGCACAAAATGTTACAATTTCTATTTGTTTACGATTTGCGATTTTAAATACGCCGCCACAGAGTACTTGACTAATCAGATCAAATGTAACAAACTGAGCGAAAAACAAAAACAAACCGGAATTCAAGGGTGGTAGAAAACCAGGAAAACCGTAAAATGAGAATAAAATCAAAACAATCGTATGACCGGCGAATTTCTTCGCGGGTTAGGTGGAGTGTTTGGAAGACGGATATCATGTCCTTAAATTGCGATGGCTGTCAATCTGCAGAAGTTCATTTGAATGGAGTAAAAAGATGATTACGTGACCCGGGTAGCGAAACGTTTAATACCATGTAGTATAATATACAGTACAAAATGCATATTTATTAAAATTAAAAAAAAAATCAATATTTTTTCACATTTTCGGTATTATAATTTTTAGTTTAGAATTATAAGATTTTTTGGATTTTTTACAAAAGAAGTCATTTGTCCCTCGGCAATTCGTTAAAAGCCTCAGTCCCGCTTAAAATTAAATAATAAAATTCAAAAAAATAATAAAATTGAGTATATATCAATGATCGAGTATCATACGATGTCTAATAAAATCCCGAGGTCCATACAATGCTTTATTAAGAAATGAATTGGAAATACCAACGAATTCACGAACTGGATCACTGACGCACTATATGCTGATGAGGCAGATAAAGGGGCGGAACATACCTGAGCAGTTGCCGGATTAGTATGGGGAAATAACTAGAAATACTGAACATTTCCAAAAGAAATCAACATAAAGAAAATTAAGCTACTGTTTCTTTTTTTCAGATGCATTTGGGGAAATATATTTAAACCGAAAGCTTCTTAATTAGAAAATGCAAATCATAAGTATATAAAAAACGTAGCATTTGGATATAAAGGAAGTCACGTGATATGCAAACTTCTTAATGACGTTGTGCTCGCTAAATTTAGATAATACTGTACTATTGCGATAAATGATTTTTTCAATCCTTCTAGGGGTTAAAGAGGTAATAAGGTAAAGAGAAGTGATTTGGATATGCATAAAAATAAATAAGTTTTCATTTCTAAAACATAATGGGACTATAATATTAGACAAAGGAAAAAGCAATATCAACATATTCATGCATGTTTTTATATTGTAAAGTGGAACACGTACAAACGGGAAACAATGCCAGCAAGAATCTAAGCACCAGATATATATCGCATACTCTAATCGTTGTTTCTCAAGCATATTTATTTTCATAAATCTTCATTATTGATAAAAAACATCGTCTTGAAGTATTTGGCTGAGGTTGTACAGGTGTTGAGAATCTGAGCATTTCCAGACAAACCCTGTCATTAGTTTTGCTTTAAGAATCAATCACGATGTTATTGTTTGTCAAATAAATATTTTACTACGTTGTTTGTTTCATGCTTTAACATTGTTTTTGTTAAAAACTGAGAAAAGAACGCCCTGTGCCTTTTTCAAAGTTAAGCGCAGTATAGCCGTTTATATATGTACGTCTTCGCAAACCGTTCAGACCGTTATAAAATTGTTTTGTTCATAATACTCCTCAAACCACCCAAATATATGATTTTCTTATAAGAAGCTGTATGATACAAGTGTGCCTTTTAAATAAACATGTATTGTTAAAATGATGATAAAATGATTTTTGTATATATTGCGAAAGAACTTTAATGATACAAATGTGACTACGGCCCTTAAGGTCTGGGAATAATTCCAGTTAGATAAAGTGTTTGATCGCATTTAGGTATATTTAACGAACGCATAAAGGAATATGTCTTGAAAAGGATGAGGTACGATGAAAATGATGTGGTAAGTCATGTTTGACACCATTGGAAACTTTGGTAGAAAAAAGCAAAATATATCAGACTATTAATATTCATGATATGAAACGCAATGCATATTGCACCAAGAGGGTAAAATTACTTTCTCCATAACAAAAGTTAACGTACAAATCACATGCTGATTAAACAACATTATGATAATCCAACCACCATAAGTTATTAATTGATTGGGAAGAAAATTACTTTCCCAGTAAATCTAACAAGTTACACAACATTCTCAAAAACAGCGGCTGTCAAAGGCGACTGCACTGATAGAACATGATTAATCAGGCATCTACGATTTATCGCTACATGGTTTCCATGAATACAAATGATCTTACAAAAGACGACAACAGTCATGAAACAATGTATGTCCATTACAAAATGGTGTCTTTGTAATGAGATTTCTCTCAACATGTTATCTCTCAATAACTCGATAGGATGGTCGAGTGATTAGTACCGTTTGTTTGCTGTGATAAGGCAGACCTAAACGCACTAGAATTAACCATGGTTACCGATTATTTTGTACGTTTAAAGTATGCAAAACTGCAGATTCGAATATCAAAGACAGGGTTGATTTATCATATTCCAAATTATATATGTCATATAGCTTATTGGAGTTGCTTATGTCCCGTCCGTCACAAACTATTGTTTTTCATGGTCATCATGGGCAAAGGTAAATCTGCGATTCTTTGATATTTGACATTGTCTTTTAAGATATATGGCCCTGTTTGTTAGTTAATTGTCTGAATTTATTTGTGTATATCCAAAAGCATTGCACCTACACAAATGAACCTTGACATGAATGATGGCCAGAATGGTAAATTGTGCACCTGGATTTTTTTTCCTTTTTACTTCGTCTAACAATTATTATGCACCTACACACATTTAACGTTATACGAATATTGACAGCATTGGAAATGTACATGCAGTTTAAGTGACATAACACTTAATTTCACATGAGTCATTGCCCTTAAACAGCCTAAAAAATATCATAATGCACATGCTCATGTTGTTTATTCCAAAACACATAACCATTCCAGAGTCCAGTATGGGTATGGGTGTAATTGGCACCTCTACGAGTGCTAATATCGTCGTGTTTTATTACTTTATGAGTATAATATGTTCAACAGGATTATGCCTTAGCCGAATATACTAGTCAGTTTCAGAGAGTTAAACTTTAACTTTAATTTGAACGGTATCATATAAGATAAGTCTAGTAAAATCTATAGTGTGTTTGTCTGAACAAAATCAGATGTATGCCATAATTTAGTTTTAACTAAACAACATAATTGATTATTATGATCTCCTTAACAGCTAGTCTTTCGCTGAGGTCTCAACACTTGTTCGTTCCAGTAAAAAAGCAACATGAGTTCACTTCGGGTATCAATTCTAACAAAAATAAACTAAAGAAACATTATCAGGTACAGCCTCATCACAAATAACATGTGTTAGTTAACTACTTAGTCTCCAACATCTTGATGTAGACATGTTTCTGTATATAAATGAACCGGGCCGGGTAAACAGTGCTCGCTTAAGATAAAATAATAATTAAGAAATTAAAACGACTATGCATTTATATAGTCAAAACGTGTCTATATCATTGAACAAATACCTAGGAAAAATAATGAGATAACACTTAGTTACTAAATTACGAGCTGTTCATGATAAGGTTTAAATAACTGAGTACAAACGCTTACAAACTTTTAAATATTTCGGTTTTAAGGATAACGGCATTCACATTATGAAGTAAGGTGGACACCAACGCTCAATTAAGTAGAAAAGGTTGGTGGAGGACAACTGTTAACATGAATAATAGAAACAAAATCCTCTACTTGAATAGACCATTCAGGTTTTACGTCAATGTATTTGTCTTTATCAAAACAGTTTGAGTTTGCCCCTGAAACGTACAGCAAGCCACATTGATAAAAGATTGTTTTGCAATTTACCTTTGGCAATTTATCACAAGTATGCGTAAGTTCGTTTAATGCATGATACTGTGGAACCGTTTTAATTCATGTAACACTACTAATGCAGTCACTTTTAAAGGTCTAATTGTGTGTACATCATGGTGAGTTTCGTTCTGTAATTAAGTATTATTTTGAACCACAAATTATAAATCTTTGAGAACCTTATGCAACCTGACACAAACCAATACAGTCGTAGACTATGTATCAAATAAAGCAAGCGCAAAGTATATGACCTCGACCAAGCAACCTCAATAACATATGAGGCCCACCGTTCCAAGGGAATTAATGAACACTTAAGTTAAACTATATGAAACTGCATTAACTGGAATTGTTCGCGGAAACGCGTGGTTGGCGTTCCAAAAGGTATTCATTTCTAAAACAATGATTGATTTATAATCCTAAAAGATTTGAATGCAGTTAATTTATTCAGCAAAGCCCAAATTATATAGACGAAGCAATCAAATAATAACCGTATGCATGCCAGATCAATCAGTTTAAGTGTTTGCTTTGGTAAGTAATATTATGGAAATCAAGATATGGCCTGACGTGTCTGTTTTGAATGGCCACCAATTAACTTAAATCGTCTGCTATTTAGTAAGCCAGCTAATGTTTACGTTGGGGCTACGAACAAACTTGATACTGGTTTTAACCATTGCAAATGGTACCAATAACATATGGGGTATAGATGTTCACGAATGTAGGTGTCTCATAAGTTAAACTAGCTGGCCCTTAATTAAGAGGGGCGACGCTATAATAAACAAACACTTTATTTTACTTTACTTTATAGGGTCAACAACCAAGCCCGTAAATACTAAGCCCATGTGTACAGTTTTGTACATCATAAGACTGATACTTAAATATTTCGAGAAATGAAATGGAAACGACACGTTACATCAAGTATAATGTCATTTTCACACAGTATAAAAGTGGTAACATAAATTTATATTTATAACACAACTGGGTAAACAGTTCCCAGGAAACAAATCACAACAAAACAACCAACAACAAAGATAATGCAAACACAAATAATCATTAACTGTATCAAATTCAGTCTTATGCCATTAAAGGTTACCGTATCTTATTTACAAATAAGCTTTGAATTGCTTTGGTAATAATATTAAAATTATCCAAAGTGATTTTGACATCATTTGAAAGGGTGTTTCTTACTGGATACTACTATTATATCAAATAAAGATGGAGGATAAATTAGACAAAAGGATTAGGCAGTTTGTATGACCATCAAACAGCGTGTATGCATTTTCTTTACTGTATTATATTTCCATATTCTTCATATTAATAATTACACCTTCTAACTGATATCAACATGAGGGATCATAATTTCATGTTAGTGTGCATCAGGTACCTTACCCGTTGAAAGTTGGTAAGATTTGAAAACTGGATGTTCATGATCATGATAATACCAATATCGACTCACGGGTATTGTTAGTAGCTTGATTGTCGATGTAGTTCTCTACCAATCGGTTTCATAAATATAAACACATAGTCTGACAAGGCAACAAAGCAGTCTAAAAAAAGGAACATAAATACTTCTTCAAACAATCTAAATACATATCGGCTGTGCGGCTTTTTACAAACATTGTTTTGTTATTTTTAGGGTTCAAATATTTATCCTTATTTTAAATATGTGAAGTATGAATTTATTAGTTCAAATCATTTTCGGATCCATGCTTTTATGACGCATATATTATGTTGCGACCGAAAAGCACATTACAGAGAGACAAATTTCCACCAAAATTTTAAAAAAACAACAAGAAATTGCGTTTACAATAAGTGCTATAAAATTAATTTCAAACATGTGATGCTTAAATTTGAATTCCTTAAAGGAAGAAAAATGTTCAAAGACCAACAGTTCATAAAATATCTTCACTGATTTTGTTATTTTTAATGTTTAAATTATTAAACCTACATAAAATATTGAGCACACAATATGAGCACTTTTTATATCCGACAACACTTTCGGAATAATTCTTACAAAAGGTTGAAATCTTACCTTCACCGATGATGAGCAAAAAAAACATAAACGAATGTTTTATAAAATACTACAATAATCGTCAAGAGCCTTCTCTCAGTTTCATTTAAAATCTTGTTCATTCTAAAACATTTTAAACATGCTGAAAATATCATAGGGACAACCACAGTTTCCTGTAATCAATGTAGGTCACCTCTCAATAAAACATTAGAAAAAACAACAAGACAAAAAGTACTTACAGTAATACACATATATACATGAACTTATAAACATTATGGAAACATCATAAAAGAACGGAGGCGAATTCTTGGAGCCTGATAGACTTTTCACATGGTGCAAGCATTGACGCTCCTCCAAATATGTATTTTCATAAACCTTCATTACGCACCAGTCTATTGTAACCATGCCCCAACCCCCAGGTTCGTGGGGTCCGGTAGTCTGCGTCCTAGATCTTTTGTCGGACAACACGTCAATTACCAAACAAACATGAGAGACATAATGGTTTTCCCCACCCGACCCTCTTGATTTCAAATTTTAAAATAAATTTCATATTATAAATTGTGAACATTAGGTACAAACCAAATTGTTGATATGTTGAAAAAAAAAATCCACTTGCATATATTTGGACTACCAATCGTTTGACTGGATAACATGGATTTAAGGTCCAGAAGTCCTACTGACTATTATACATGTGTTTATATGTTATCTCTGTTGTATATATCTTATTATTTTCGTATCATGTTGTTGAAAATATACATTTTTTTTGCTTAAGTGACTTTCCGAAGTGACTTTGATTTCAAAGAAAACATGCGGATAGAACCAAACGTCCTTTTTAAGGATGTTATAATCTGACAATGTGTTTGGGTATGCCTATACAAACCGCTCAGAAAAGGTGACATGATGAATGCATTCCGATTCATGATTAAGGGTAATCACAAAGAGTACGCAAACTTACATGGACTGCATAGCAACCCTTTAGTGTTCCTGTAAGAATAAAAATAAATAGGTTGATAATGCTAAATTATTTCGACAGAATTGAAACCAAACAACAAAAAACCCTTTTCATTTGTCTTGAACAAGAATCACCAACTCGAAGAACCTAGAAGTGTTAAAGAAATGAAATCGTGTACATTAAGAACTGAGCCCCAAAACAGCACTAGTGAATCGAAATATAGCAGAAAGAGTTGAAATTTATCTCATACCAATTAATATTTAAAGTGTTGCTGAATTTCGAAATTTCTGTTCGTGATATCACTGTTGTAATGAAATTACTATTATTGGCGAAGATTTACTCTAACCTAAACAAATTAGGTTACCAAACAATACATCTTTGAATAAAAATAGACAAAAATGGTTGAAAAGGAATCTGAAAATGTGCTGGTAATCAGTACTGGTCTTAACTGGATCACGAAACAATGTAGCTTATCTGATTGGTCTATGTGTATAACCGACCTTTATAGTGAAGGGAATCAATAATGTTTGACCATAAAAATTGACTTCAGTGGCATATTGAATAAAGACATAATAAAATTAGACGTACGGTTTCCTATTATATGGTGCGTGAATGATTTGTGCTGAGAAAACACCTACACTAATCAAATGGCAACTATAGGGAAATATTAGTTATGATCTTGACGAAACTACTGCGAAAGCCTAGAAGCAAAATATAGAATGACCCAGTTTGAAAAACGCAATGCTAATGTTTTACAATGACCAAATCAGGTTTGATCTGTCTGTGATGTTTGTTTGAACCTTAGTTTTCACGCTCTAAATGAATGCTGTGAAACATTCGAGGAAGTCGTCAAACATAATCTTTCTCTGATAACTTCAGCACATATCTGAAATAATCTCCGCGTTTAAAGACAATCATTTTTTTTCAATTTGGTAAAATTGCATGTTATTCAACTGAAGCTCGTTTTAGATTAATACTCGGGATAATAACTCTTAACGCGTTTAAGATTCTGATATATCATACCGAACAATTATAAAAAAAAATCAAAATTCAGTTATTTGATACGTCTTATTGATCCCCTACATACATGTACAAACAATGATAGTGCAGTTCTCATGCAACGGTTTTTACGGACAAAAACATACTATGTTTTAGACTATTGATTTAAATAATCAATTGGAGAAGATCAAACGATCTTTTTTTATCATAATTGAGTGAATAAAACAGTCAATTATATTAATGTAATGACTCCTCAACTATATAATATTGGTTATACTTTTGTCATATTACGAATGTGCCGAATATTTTAGGTGTACCAGTGCAACTTTCAACATTTGCGTGTTTGATTTGAACATATGACAACCGCATTCATATACAAACATATGTGTTGTAGTTATCTTGTACGCGTCATATTGATTGCAGTTGTTTTCAAATAAGTTTGATAACTTGTTATAACAATGGCTAAAAAGTTAAATATCTCTTGAAGTCAGTGATATCATGACAAGAAAAGCCTGAATTATTGAAAGGTAAAACATATGAAATAGAGTTGTTTTGTCTGTGAATTTAGTCTTATTGTTGCAATTTTTGGGCCATAAGTCCAAAATGATAAGTGCGTCATAGCTGTCGATCAAATCTGTTTAAGTTATGACTGATACTATTTTAACTAATAGAACTACAAGTTGGCGAACAAATGCTCTAGACAGACAGCGGTAAAAGTCAATTTGGTCATTTTTATTATTCAAAGGGCAGCATTATGTAACTAACTAGCCATCGATACAATTTACTTGAGACATTATGCCAATAAAAGTTATAGCCATGTTTGTTAAAGATTGGATACGAAATACTCAAGTTAGAAGGTAAACATATTAACTTCAGAGAAAAAAACAAAATCTGACTGTTGATTAAATTCATTCGAAACAATACACTTATAAACTGTTTGGTCATGTTTTGTAAATATTGGAACGGAAATGCTCCAGTTGCCGTTGTCTCGGAATACGAAGACGCCGGATATCACGATCCGTATAAAATATGACTGCTTTTTTCTGCAGGCAGCATTGACATTTTCGTCTTGTCTTTTACAAGTAGCGTAAATACACAGTCCGAATAAAGGTCTTAGTAAAGTTCACTTTATAAGCTGTTTAATGGCAAAATACTTTTTAAAATCTAAAATGATGTAAGTGAACTTAAGATGCAAAGATTCGAGATGAACTTTACCGTGTCAATTAAAAAAACACAATAAAATGTTTACTTTAAAATGCACCATTGTTGAGTACTAAATGCAGATGATCCACCGGTTTTACCGAAGGTGAATAATCAATGTTCATCATAGCGTTACCGTTTGCTCATTTTTATAAATCCCTTCCCTTATTTGACAAAATATAGCTTTATCAGAATTACCAGAACTGTTCAACGGGTTCGTGTACCAAACCATTTTATTAGAATTGCTCGTATTACAGCGGTAGGTAAGACATGCCCGTATTTGAGAATGAGTACGGAGGTACCCCAATCAATATGCTTGAGTTTGACCTCGTTTAAACTAATACTTCAAAAATGAATCCATTACACATGGTATTTGAATGCAATACTTTTGCAGTTCAGACTTTATAATTAAATAAGAAAATGCATTAAGATTAACTTACGTGAAAATGCAACATATACGTGCCAGGTCAGTTTCAAACCCGGGAACAAGTGCGGTATCCTCACTGATTGGTAAGCATAAGTTATCCAAAATAATGTACTCGCTAAGGTGTAGATTTACGGTAGGTGAAACAAAGTCCATGCCTTTTTTATTGTTCTAGAAACAATATTCTGGAGAATTTGGGTATGATTTTTCCTCACATTTAATGAACATAATGGCAAACAGACGAAAGTAGAAAAAATGTCCAAAACAACAGCTATTTTGTCACCTGTTTTAATCGATGCGAAGTAGAATGAAATAAATGCAACCACATGTAAA